>NC_048314.1:6426058-6513783 GCF_013100865.1 Trachemys scripta elegans
CACCTTATAGACTAACAGACGAATTGGAGCATAAGCTTTCGTGGGTGAATACCCACTTCATTGGATGGGTATTCACCCACGAAAGCTTATGCTCCAATTCGTCTGTTAGTCTATAAGGTGCCACCGGACTCTTTGTCACTTTATTCCACGATGAGAGATCTTTAAGCTATAATGTATCTTAATTAAATCTATCTTTAGATAGGTTTTTTCCTCAAAAAGCATTTTATCAAAAAAATCTGATTTAAACAAAAAATCCAATTTTTAAAACTTTTTTAAAAAAATAATTGATTTTTATCAACCCAGACAGCAAGGTTGATCGCTGGAGCAAGGGAGGGGCCAGGGGTAAACTGCAAGTACATTAGGGCTGGGGAGGGGGTAAACAGGATCCCCCCTGCCCACATAGAGTGGGTACCTACCTTCTCCCTGGTTCTAGCCCATTCTCTTAGTCTCTCTCTGCACTGAGCTGCCCCTCCTCCAGTGTGACGAAGTGGGGATGTTCTTAATGTTTTCTCTGAATACTGTGTGGGTGCCTCAGTTTCCCCTATGCATTTCTTAAGTATCCTGGTGATGGGATAAGGGGGTGTGATTATTGCAGAGCCCTAGGCAGGTGTGATGCTGTCTGCACAGAGAATGGCTGACACCCTGTCGCCTGGCAACTGATGGCTTGGGCCCCTCCCCTGCAAGGTGCCAACTGATGGTGTTGGAGAACAAAGATCATTTTTAAAAGTGAGAGGGCTAAGTCTTAAGCAGTGGGCCGGGGGGGGGGGGGGGAAGAAAGGGGTGGGTGGGCTAGGGAGTGGAGAGGAGCTAGTACTCAGGGCCATGTCTGCTGTACTGCCCAGGTAGGTTGGAGACTGTGGGGATTAGTCGACATAGTATCCCCAGCCCAGGTGACGTGACAGCCAGCGGTGGATTTAGAGTTAGTGGGGGCCCCCTAGCCCTGTGCTTAGCTTCATTTTTGGGGCCCCTCCTTGGGACCCAGCCAAGAAAAAGAACATTCTCTCTTATCTCCCCCTCCCCATCCCCGTTTTTCATTCTTTTTTTCTTCCTCCTCCTCCTATAAGTAAGAGTAAGTAAATGAAAATAAAGTGAGGTACCTTGATTGTTTTTGTAGTCTAACTTATTTTTCCACAGACCTCTTGAAAATCGCTGAGGGTCTCGGTAGACCACTTAATGATCTTTCCAAATATTGTTTGTACCATTAGCTAACTATTGTAAAGCGCTTTGGATAAGAACGCTTTATAAAAAGGAAAAAAAGTTGGGGTGTGGGGTCTGGCCAAGGCTGAGGGTGTGGAAGCGGGCTCAGGGCTGGGGGTGCAGGGTCTGGGAGGGAGTTAGGGTACAGGAGCGGGCTGGGGGTTGGGATGTGGGGTCTGGCCAGGAGTTAGGATGCAGGAGGGGGCTCAGGGTTGGGGCAGGAGGTTGGGGTGTGGAGCGCTTACCTGGAGCAGCTCCTGTTTGGTGTGAGGGGTGCAGGTGGGAATGTGTGTGTGTGTGTGCAGGAGCTCCCGTTTGGTGCGAGGGGTGGGTGTGTGGATGGGGGGGGAGTGCAGGAGTCAGGGCTGGGGTTGTGGGGCCGTGTGAGGGGAGTGCAGGAGTCAGGGCTGGGGGTGTGAGCTGGGGTCGTGGGGGTGCTCCCAGCCCCCTGCCCTGAGTGGCTCACAGCAGGGGGCTGGAGGGGGGTATGCCTCGATTCCACCCCCTTCCCCAAGGCCCTGCCCCCACCTCGTCTCTGCCTCCTCCACCGAGCGGTGAGCATGCTGTGGCCCCGCTCCTCCCCCTCCCTCGCGCCGGCAAACAGCTGTTCAGCGGCAGGGGAAGCACTGGGAGGGGGAGGGGCGGGAACACAGCACGCTCAGGGGAAGAGGCGGGGGAGGGGGGAGCTTGGCTGCCGGTGGAGCCTGCCCTGCAGCAGGAGCCCTAAGAGCCGGAGCGGTGGGCGGGGGGTGGAGAAGAGCGGGCCGGGGCCCCTTTACAGCGTAGGCCTGGCACCATGGCAAACCCGGTACAGGTCTTACCCATTCCCCTAGGCTCAGCCGCATACCCAGAGCTCTGCTACTTCTTACCTTGCTGGGGCTGATGCTGGTGGACTTGGGTCCTTCCTTCCCCTCCCTCTGGGCCTGGTTACTCCTCTGAATCCCGCTGGGTTTTATGTACAGGAGTCCAGTCACTGGCACCCCCCACACCCCTTTTGCAGAGGGGAAGGTGAAAATAAGACAGAAAATATATTGCTTCTATATAAATCCATGGTACTCCTGCATCTTGAATACTGCGTCCAGAAGTGGTCACCCCATCTCGAAAAAAGTAAATAGAAAGGGTACAGAAAAGGGCAACAAAAATGATTAGGGGTCTGGAACAGCTGCCGTATGAGGAGAGATTAATAAGACTGGGACTTTTCAGCTTGGAAAAGAGACAACTAAGGGAGGATATGAATGAGACCCAAAAATCATGACTGGTGTGGAGAAAGTAAATAAGGAAGTGTTATTTATTCCTCATAACACAAGAACTAGGGGTCACCAACATGGGCGTCAGCTTTATATAATTTTTGTTGGTGCCCAGAACGGGTCCAAGCAGAGCCGTCCTGTCCATAGGACAGACCGGAGCAACCGCCCCGGGCCCTGCGCTTTGGGGGGCCCCGCGCTTCAGGGGGACGTGGGGTCCAGGACAGGCTTCTGGAGTTCCAAGCTGGCAGGGAAAATGGGCTCAAGGGTAAATTCAGCACGTCCGGTGACAGATTCAGTCACAGAGACCCCCTTGGGACTGACACACCCGGCCCCAGCCCACCTGGACCTGCCGGCTCCCAGCGTCACTCGGGGGAGGGGGCGGAAGCTGGAAAGAGGAGGGGCAGGCGCTTGGGGGAAGAGATGGAATGGGGTGGGGAGGGGGCGGGCTGGGGCCGGGTTGCTCCCTGCTGCTGGTGCCAGGCCCCCTGCTTGCCCCCAAGGCCGCCCTGGACCCCATGTCCCCCTGAAGCACTGGGCCCCCCAATGCACGGTAAGCCCAAACATTGGTGGAGCTGGGCCCACGTTCTTAAATATTGGTGGCGCACGGGCACCACGGGCCCATATAGCTCTGGATTCTGCTTTCAGTGGGGAGCCGATGCTGAGGTCAATGGCAAAACTTCCAATGAATTCAAGGGGAGCAGGATAAAGCCCTGTGCTGCTTCAGTACCTCTTAGAATGCAGCCATCCGATTCATAGATTAGGGTTGGAAGAGACCTCAGGAGGTCATCTAGTCCAACCCCCTGCTCAGAGCAGGACCAATCCCCAACTAAATCATCCCAGCCAGGGCTTTGTCAAGCCTGACCTTAAAAACCTCTAAGGAAGGAGATGCCACCTCCTCCCTAGGTAACCCATTCCAGTGCTTCACCACGCTCCTAGTGAAATAATGTTTCCTAATATCCAACCTAAACCTCCCCAACTGCAACTTGAGACCATTGCTCCTTGTTCTGTCATCTGCCACCACTGAGAACAGTCTAGATCAGGGGTCGGCAACCTTTCAGAAGTGGTGTTCCGAGTCTTCATTTATTCACTTTAATTTAAGGTTTCGCGTGCTGGTAATACATTTTAACGTTTTTTAGAAGGTCTTTCTCTATAAGTCTGTATTATATAACTAAACTATTGTTGTATGTAAAGTAAACAAGGTTTTCAAAATGTTTAAGGAGCTTCATTTAAAATGAAGTTAAAATGCTGATCTTACGCCGCCAGCCTGCTCAGCCCGCTGCCAGCCTGGGGTTCTGTTCACCTAGCCGGCAGCGGGCTGAGCGGGGCCTGTGGCCGGGACGCCGGCTGGCAAGGGGCTGGCAGCCACGACACCAGACCTGGGGGAGGGGTCAGGGCAGAGGGCTGGGGGTATGTGGGGGGTGCAGGGCAGAAGGCTGGAGGTGTGTGGGGGTTCAGAGGTCAGGGCAGAGGGAAGTGGGTGTGGGGGGGTCAGGGCAGAGGGCTAGGGGTGTGGGGGGGTGCAGGGCAGAAGGCTGGGTGTATGTGGGGGTTCAGGCGTCAGGGCAGAGGGCTGGGTGTGTGGGGGGGTGCAGGGCTGAAGCCTGGGTGTGGGGTGGAGTTCAGGGGTCAGGGCAGAGGGCTGGGTGTGTGTGGAGGTGCAGGGCAGAAGGCTGAGGGTGTGGGGGGCGGTTCAGGGGCCAGGGCAGAGCGCTGGGGTGCTCGGCTCGTGGGGGTGCTCCCAGCCCCCTGCCCTGAGTGGCTCAAGGCAGGGGGCTGGGAGGGATATGCGCTGTTCCACCCCCTTCCCCAAGGCCCATCCCTACCTCTTCTCTGCCTCCTACGGAGCAGCAAGCAGGCTGCCACTCCTCCCCCTCCCCCTCACAAGGGCCATCAGCTGATCAGAGCAGGGAAGGAGAGGAGGAGGGGCAGGAAAGCACCACGCTGGGGAAGAAGCAGGGGATGGGGGAAGCTTGGCTGCTGCAGGACCAAGCCTCTGCCTCCTATCCCCGCAGGGGAGAGCGGTGGGCGTGGGGGCTGAGTGGGGCTGGGGGCCAGGACTGAGGCAGGCAGCAGCGTGCCACTCAAAATCGGTTTGCGTGCCGTAGGTTGCCGATCCCTGGTCTAGATCCATCCCCTTTGGAGCCCCATTTCAGGAAGTTGAAGGCTGCTATCAAATACCCCCTCACTCTTCTCTTCTGCACACTAAATAACTCCAGTTCCCTCAGCCTCTCCTCATAAGTCATGTGCCCCAGCCCCCCAATCATTTCCATTGCCCTCCGCTCGACTCTCTCCAATTTGTCCATATCCCTTCTGTAGTGGGGGCCCCAAAACTGGACACAGTACTCCAGATGAGGCCTCACCAGTGCCGAATAGAGGGGAATAATCACGTCCCTCGATCTGCTGGCAATGCTCCTACGAATGCAGCCCAATATGCTGTTGGCCTTCTTGGCAACAAGGGCACACTGCTGATTCATATCCAGCTTCTCGTCCACTGTCTATTCTGCGTCAGCAGCACCATTTTGCTGCGTTTCTAGGAGGGGAGTGAAGAATACCTTGGTTGTTATTTATGGGTATTACGGTAGTGCCCGGGAGTCCTAGTCATGAAGCAGGACCCCATTGTGCTAGGCGCTCTACAGACCCAGAACAAGACGGTCCCTGCCCCAAGGAGCTGACAGTCTGAGTATAAGACAAGAGATGGATAAGATGGGGGCGCACAAGGAGACAATATTGATCAATGATGGAAGGAATTTGTGAAGGCAAAATGTAAATACTTGAGCTGGAATTGAACCAGCGGCTGGGGCTAAACGTGCTGCTTCTCCGCTTGGAGGTGTTATCTTAGCAACCTTCCTGCATAGAATAATCCTGCCGAGGTGTGCAAATGTACAGCTCAGTTTTGCTAAAGGTTTAGATTAGCCGATGTTCAGTGCAAGGCACTATGGGAGCAGGGGCAGAACGCTGTGGATGCAGCCCTTTGCCGCCTCAAATGCTCATTGAACTGGCCTAGTTTGATGCCAGCTCCCGTGTGAAAGGAGATATGCTTCTTTATGCACTGCTGTTCCCGTAGTTACTCTTCTCACTCGGGTATCGGTAAGCTAGACCCATGCAGCAAGCTGTGCCGCTATATGTGCCAGACGCTCGCTCACATCATAAAGAGAATAATCGCTGCTGGAGGAAAACCATGTTGAGAGCCAATTAGATGCGCACAGGGAGTTTTCTACCTATATTTGATAAATATACGTCCATTTTCTTTAACGTCCCTGTTAGGCTACACCTGCGAGAGTTTCTTACACTGTTGTTCTATGGCATTTGTTCAGTCATTGCACGGACATCCCTTCAGCGTTATGGCACTGACTTTTGCAGCCCATCTTGGCCTTGCATTGAGGCTCCAAGCCTGAGTCCATCTGCTATTGTTTTTTAATTTGTTTGCAGATAATTAGGCTGACAAATCCAACCAAGATCTTAAACACAAGAGTGCTAACATAGGGAAGGGCGCTCTCTGCTTGCTTAGCATTTGGTACTGTTCCCATGCACCATCTGTTTGTCTTGCTGTAATCAAGCCTTATGCTTTATCTTGTTCTCTCCAGAAGAGTGATGGGCAAAACTCAATGAACTGGCCAGCCTAGGGCCTTTACCTTTCTGATCATCGCTGCACCAGCATTGCAAGGCCTTGTCCACACGCACAAATTGTGGTGCTTTAACTGTACTGGTACAGTTAAGTGGTACACACATCCCCGTCCCCCAGTGTGGATGTAGCTATTCTGGTATAAAGGTACTTATACCAGTATAGTTTATTCCTGTAAGGGAAGGGAGAAAAATTATACTGTGGTAAAGGATCTTTTTATGGGTATAACTGCATCCACACAAGGGCTTGTAGCAATTAATTATTTTGGTTAACTACTGAAATAGTTAAATTGGTACAAAAACTGAGTGTAGACCAGGCCTAAGGATCTACTTCCAATTTCTGGGAATGATCTCCCTTCCCCCACAGACTTTGTTTTCAACGCTGACCTCTTTGTTCATTTTAAAGCCATCACCCAACCCCAAGTGGCCACACAGTATTTCATGATTTTTGCCTGCAGTTGAACCTGGTCAGCTTGTGTCTAGAACTGTGCGTAGCAGAGTCCAGTGTTGATTGTCATGCTCACGACCATGAGTGCCTGCCTCAGGACAGACTGTCAGAAGCAGGGCGGACACCCCAAACTGCTGGTGTGTTTTATAATTAGATTTCACCATGCCAGTACCCAAATGTGAACTCCTAGATCACTAAAACAGTGTTACCATGTAGTCACAGGCAGTCTCCAGTCTATCTTGCCACCCAGCAAATTGGACTCCGTGATACATGGTCACTTATACCAAAAATCATAAATATTCCAGGTTACTCCCAGTCCCAAGAGACCAGTCACTCACCCAGGTAGAGCCATATTCTAGATCTCCCACCAAAGACGATGCTGGCAGCCAATTTTATAGAAAACTAACTATAGGTTTATTAGCTAAGAAAAAGAAATGAGAGTTATTGAGAGGTAAAATATATATACAGGTGAGTCACAGTCTATAATTCCAAAGGCAAAGATGTAATAAATTGCCTGTTTCCCAAAGTCTTTTCAGGGTACCCAAATTGTCTCTGCTTTGCATCCGGTACCCACCTCTGTAAGAGTCCAAACAGGATCTTTCCCTGAATCCTGCTTATATATTTTCTTCTCAGAGAAAACAAGCTGACAGGGTCACCATCCAGGTGGGCTCTTTCTTTGATTGGTGGCCAGAGAGGAGTCTTAGATTTCTGGCCATCATACACAATGATCATTTGCCTTCAAATGTGCACAGATTAGCACTTTTCTGCTAAAGTTCTTCATCTGCATTACACAAGTCGTCTTTCTCATTTGATCAGTTATTTAGTTACAGAGGTATACAAAATGTGAATGTTTACCATTACATTAGAACAGGATAAGATAAGTGAGATCAATGCATGTAACATCCTATTAATTTTCATGAAGTTTAAACACCAAGTACGTTCTATGCAATTAATAACCACTTTAATCTATACTAATACACAAGTGAATTGGCCTGGGGCTTTGGCATGAGCTAGCACCTGGTCTGCCAGCATCACAGTGGCCACACAGTATTTCATGAGTTTTGCCGGCAATTAAAGCTGGTTGGCTTGTGACTAGAGATTTGCACTAGTCAGTATCACATCCCTTCTTTTCTGAGAGGGACATAAGAAGTTTAAGTAAAAGAGCATCCCGTTCTAGAGGAGGTTAGTGGAGAATGAGTGCAGGAGAAGCGTGCATGTGTTCAGAGCTAAAAATCCCCAAAGCAGGAACCTTATTTACATAGCTCATCTGCTCTTTTCACTTGGGTCTAGCCTTCGGTTTGCCGAGCTTAGCTGTTGTACAGAGCACGCAGTCCGAAAGAGCACAGCTGGCAATACCTCAGCACGCAACGGGCGGGTGAAAAACAGAGGGGAGGGCAGGCCAGCTGAGAGCGGAACAAGGACCTTTCATTTTCAGACCTGGCGTTTCTTTGCATTTATGTCAGGCTCTGTCAGCCTCAATGAATTCTTATACACCCACCTCCGCTCAGGTTGGAAACTCCTTTTTACACATTGGCAAAGGGAGGCACTTGCCCGGTGAAAGTCAAGTGAGGATAAATAACCATTGGAATAACTTACCAAGGGTTGTGGTGGATTCTCCATCACTGGCGATTTTTAAGCCCAGATGGGCTCTTTTCCTAAAAGAGAAGCTGTAGTTCAAACAGGAATTAATTCAGCAAAATCCTCTGGCCTGTGTTCCCCAGAGTGTATGAGCACCACGTCCCTTCCAGCCTTGAAATCTGGGACAGTGGGTCACTGTGGCTCAGAGAGGAAGTGGGGGAGAGAACTGCTCAGAGAGCGGCCTCGAAGGAAGAAGATGAAAGTGGGTAGCAGCAAGGAGGGATCCATAAGAGGGGAGCCTGCTGAGCATTGTACAAAGGCCCCATCATTCCCATTTTCTGCTCCAGTGGGGAAATGGGTTTTCTTAACTTCCGTACTGTTCCATTCGGAGTTTAACTTCGCGTAAACGCTCAAAGCGATTGGACCTTATTATGGGCTGTTGTACAGTTTTTGCTTAATTGCGGTCTGGAAAGGTGATCTGTGTGCCGAGATGTGTCTTCTCACCCTTGGGGTGGTGTCCCTTTAAGTGCAGTGTGCTGAACAGTGACACCATGGTAGGCAATTACAGTGTTGTGTAATTAGCTTTCTTAAGTGCTATTGTATTGGCATTACTAGCTATTGTGGAAGTGGTAATATCCCCCTCTGCCTGAATATATCACCATGGTGGATCTGAGCCTTCTAACCTGGCAGCAAAGTCATAGCCAATGGGCCCAGTGCATCTTTCATGTACAGTAACACCACTGACACCAGCGAGGGGTTTTGTCCGTTGCTTTTACTGTTGGAAGCTGAATCTTTGCTTTGTGTTGTGATGCTGGCCAAGATGAGATAATGTCAAGACAGCCACAGGTCTTTTCCTTCTGATCACGAATTTGGAGAGTGGGTTGCTTTTCTTCAGGTTTAAAGTGGTCAGGAAAAAAATGGCTCCTTATTCAGTGTGTCTGTTCGCTGTGTGTTGGCGTCAAAAGCAAGATGTTACTCTTTGTACTTTGCAGAGCTGATAGAGCACAGCAATACACTGGGCTTTCCCCCTTTCTCCTGCAGAGTTCAGCGTTTGCCACAAGGGGGCACCTTGCATTTGATTCCTATTGGGTGTTACCCATTTGTGGTAACTTGCAGACAGCACCCCAAGAAGAAAAGCGCTTTACCATACTTGTACAAATGTCAGCACTAACTAGAGGTTCATGCTTTAAGATCAGGAAGTCAGAGGTTCAGTCCATGCCGTTGGCGACCCACCAACGGTTGTGGCGTTACACGGAACCTTTGAGAACTTGCTTAACTTCTCCGTACCTCAATATCCTGACCTAAAAATGGGGAGAATGGTACATCCCTATCACATGGAGATGGTGAAGCTTAATTCTCGTCTGTACAGCGCTGTGCCCCTACAGAGGTGCACGGAGCACTTGTTCTTTTTGTTTGCTGATCCGTCCATTTCCTTCCCCTTGTTTTCTCTCGTGGGGCTTCTGTCCCAAGCAGGTTTCCGTCAGATCTCACAGAGCAAAGTGGCGGTGCTGCTCCTGGCTGGAGGGCAAGGGACCCGCCTGGGCGTGGCCTATCCCAAGGGGATGTACCGCGTGGGGCTGCCCAGTGGGAAGACCCTGTATCAGATCCAGGCAGAAAGAATCCGCAAACTGGAGCAGCTTGCCGGCAAGAAATACAGCACGACATGTACCATCCCATGGTAGGTAGCATGACATTGAGTATACATGGTACAGCAGAAACAGAAAGCCATTTGGGCATCCATTACCTGAGAAACACAGTGCTTGAAATCTGAGAAAGGTGGATCCTTCAGCCAATGAGATTGAGGTCTCTGGGAACTAACTATAGGTGAGAATCCTGCTTAACAAAGCTTGTAACTTGCTGAAGTTTTAGTCTGTAGAAAGCGTGTTTGGCTTGTCACCTTTCATATCTCTTTCACTCCGACTTGAAATCACTTGCACCTATGGCTGTTGTTAGTAAACTTTATTCTTGTTTTATCACAAAACCATCTCAGTCCCCTTTTAGTGAAGTGCGGGTCTTCAGCTAACCAGCTCATGTGTGCTCTCTCCTTTCGGAGGTAGCAAACTTCTGTGAGTGTCGGGTGAGAGGGACTGACTGCTGCAGAAGGACATATCTGGGGAGCTCGGGAATTGGGGTTCACTGATTGTTACCGCAAGGCCAGTTTGAACTGGCAGAGTCCTGAAGGGTTTGCTGGCAAGACAGACACAACAAAGCTCACTCTTGCTGAAGCTGAGTGGCAATACGGTAGCTCCCAGTTTGGGGTGACCCGAGCAAGTCGTCGCACAACCGTGAAAAGAGCAACCCTAAATAGGACACAGCCAAAGATGGGAGCCTTGAAATGCCACCTACTTTAAAGGTGGTTTATTTACAACTGGACTCGTGATCCCATGACTGCCACTGGCTTATTTCCTTTTCCAAAACCTCAAGGTTTCAAAACAGTCTAAATGTGCAACATGCAAAAAGATAATTGTGTTGGTGGGTGGGGGAGAGAGAGAGAGAGAGAGAGCACTGACTGTGCAATTCTTGGAACAAGTTGTTGCTAGCAGTTCGTCCTTAAAATAAAAGCAGGGTTCTTGTCACTGTCACCTCCCTGCGTGGTCACAGGCAAAGCAGAGGCACAAAAACGTCCCTGAGCTGTAATCCAGGTGCTGCCTAAACACCATGGTGCTGTAGGTTGCTCTGCCGTAGAACTAATGCCATATTAGTGGAAGTATATCTCACACTGTGTGTATTGGACCGGATCGGTGAGCGCTTGCGGCTCCAGCATCTCTGGAAATCAGGCCCGTTATTCTTAGAATGTAAAATCTAAGTGGATCATATCTGGCGTTTGCCTGGTGCTCTGTTCATTATGAAGGAGATAGTTGGAAAATGCAGTGGACCAAACCTGGAGGCCAGTTTATGCTGCAGTCAGGGAGAGGTAAGCCCCATGTACGTATGGACATTGGGCTGACCAGTGCTGGGGTGGCTGGTCTGCTATGCAGGAAGGAGACCCCTGTAGGATAGTAGTGGGAGTTGCAGAGCTTCTTAGGGGGGAACTCAGGAAAATGAGCACTCAGCGTCCTTGTATTAAGGAAGAAAAGAAAATTAAAGGGAGGGGAAGATAAGGGAGGGGGAGGAGAAAGAAGGCGAGAGAGGAATAAAGAAACGGGGGGCGGGGAACCCACACACACAGCTGTGAGGTTGGAAAATATTGCTGTATTTCTCTGGCAGTAAAGAGGCACTGGAAAGCTTTGATTCAAGCTACTGAAAATTCATCACTGGCCCATAAGACCTGGCACAGCGCAAAACCCACTTTGACCCCTTCTTCCTCCCTTTCATGAGATCCGTTTGATAAGGCAAAGAGGGGTTTTTGGTCGCTTACCTCAGGTGCTAACTGACCCTCTAACGCACGGGAGTCCAACTCGTTTTTGGACAGGGGCATGTTTAACTATGGTCAAAGTATAAATTCAGGCCTATACTATTCCTTGTAGAGATCCTAGAGAATTGACCAGAAATGGAATCTCTCTGTAGAAGTTTAAGATCAGTAGCAGAGAGATCATTCTTTATGAAATGCTGTGGGTTATTTTAAAGTCCGTATAGATTACATCTTTATTAAGTTTGGTCTATAGCAGGGGTGGCTAACCTGTGGCTCCGGAGCCACATGCAGCTCTTCAGAAGTTAATATGCGGCTGCTTGTATAGGCACCGACTCCGGGGCTGGAGCTACAGGCGCCAACTTTCCAATGTGCCGGGGGGGTGCTCACTGCTCAACCCCTGGCTCTGCCCCAGACCCTGCCCACACTCCACCCCTTCCCGCCCCCTCCCGAGCCTGCCGTGCCCTCACTCCTTCCCCCTCCTCCCCCCGAGCCTCCTGCACGCCGCAAAATAGCTGATCAGGAGGTGCAGGGAAGGAGGGGGAGGCGCTGATCGGCGGAGGTGCTGGGGAAGGGGATAGCTGATGAGGGGCTGCTGACGTATTACTGTGGCTCTTTGGCAATGTACATTGGTAAATTCTGGCTCCTTCTCAGGCTCAGGTTGGCCATCCCTGGTCTATAGGGTTTTTCTGTAAGGGTATATTGTGTGTGTGCGTGTGCATGTGCACTGCATTTCATCCTGACTGTTCAGCTTCTGTTCTCCCGTAGGTACATCATGACAAGCGAGTTTACATTGGGGCCAACAGAGAGGTTCTTCATAGAACACGATTACTTTGACCTGGATAAGACCAATGTGATCATGTTTGAGCAGAGGATGCTGCCAGCTGTAACGTTTGATGGGAAAGCCATCTTGGAACAGAAGGGGAAAGTTGCCATGGCACCAGGTACCCTGCGGTTTGCGCATGATAGTCACAGGAGGGGAGTGTGTGTTGAAATTCAGCCCCTCTCTTGGGCACACAGGGGACTCCCTGCTGCTCCGTATATTAATGCTCCTGATTAGCTTCGCCCTGGGGGTTCAGATAAATGCATGCGGTAAACGTTCCGAGCGTGATGATCTCACTGCGCTGGGAGTTCGCCCACATCGCAGACCCTTTAGCACAGTCTGGGAATATTGACCGGACTGGAAGAGCAGGGGCTGGTGCAAGGCAGGGATGAGGCGCACTGGCAGAGCTGTATGTGTGCGGGATGAGAATGGAGGAGAGGCAGGATTATAACAGAAGTGCTGCATGTCAGGACTGAAGGCCATCAGCAGAGCAGTGTATGGGCTGCTGGGCCATCCCCCGCCTGTGCTGTGCCGGGCTCCAGTCAGTGCTATCGATTCGGCTGCGAACCCCAGAGAGAAATGCTGTCAGGCTGGGGAGTGATCACGTGGCTGGGAAACGTGTTTGTTTTCTAGCAAAGGAAAATTCCGGCAAAGTCTAACTATCACCTTAAAACACACAGTGGCCTCCTGCGCCCAGCTTGTGCGTGATTAAAAGAAGCAGCAAATCCGGGGAAGTGATGTGCCAAGCCTGTGTTGCTGCAGGGGTATCTCCTGCAATGCTGAGTTTAGCGCTGGCTTCCCCGGGAGCTCTTTGGAGCGCTGTAAAGGTTGTAGCCAAGTGAGGATGATCCACTTGATGTGTCTGTTGCATAAGTGTTCAAGGTGCCTCGTACAAAAAACAACACAGTTAAAGGGAAAATCCGACTGTTCTTTAACACTACTGTAAAAAGACAGCAGGCCAAAACCACACCAATTTTTTTTAAAGCTGTATTTTAACTGTGGCTAAGTCTGAAGCTTTGGAAGACAAGGGGTGTGTCTCATTTCTCCGCCTCTGTTTAATTCTTTTGTGGCACTTGCCTCCAAAGATCTCAAAGCACTTCACAAATGTCAGTGAACAAAGCTCCGAAACCCCTCTAGTAGCTTAGGTCAGCGTCACTATCCCCATTTTACAGATGGGGAAACTGAGGCACTATAGTGAACTGACTTGCCCAAGGTCATGTAGTTTGTCCGGGGCAAAGCCAGAAGTAAAATGCATCCGAGATGACTCCCAGTCCTGTGCTTTAACCACTAGAAAAACCCTCCTTGTTATAGATTGTTCAGGGCATGTGGAGTCTGCAGTCAGTCAACGCGTGGTTTGAGTGGCTGGACATTTAAGGAAATGGGGCCCCCTCTTTCTTTTGCATTCCAGATGGCAACGGCGGCTTATATCGTGCTCTAGTTGACAACAAGATCTTGGATGACATGGAGCGGCGCGGTATCCAGTATATCCATGTCTACTGTGTGGACAATATCCTCGTCAAAATGGCTGATCCCGTCTTCATCGGCTTCTGCGTGTCTAAAGGGGCAGACTGCGGTGCTAAGGTGAGGTGATGCTGACGTTGAACCACTCCCCCAGCGTGCCTGTTCATGCATACCAAGGCTCTGGGGTGTGTACCACGGCTCAGCAGGGTTCAGGTGACACCTGTCCATGCAGCTTCCATCTTGATCCCACCGGGAGAGCTGCACCAGTGGTGAATCTTGCATCCAGTTTGTACCATTGTGGGTGCAGATATAAAGCCCTGTGCCCTTTCCATAAGGTGCCATGGCAATCACGTGCAGATTATTTTATGGGCTTCATCAAATTGCACGGGAAATTACAACCTGAAATTGTTTCTTTTCTAACTCCCTGCTCTTCCTTCAGAGATCCTTCAGAGACCAGGGGCTTGTGTACACTGGGTTGTCTTTTACAAATAGACCAGACTAGATGCTCCCGTAGTGGGGAGTTAGATGGAGCAAAGCTAGCATGTTTTTGTGACAGTACAGCAGCAGGCCCTTGGCACTTTATTGAAAGAGATTTGGGCAGCATGCAATGAAAAGTGTTAACATAGATAAAGATCTTAAAGGAAGTGACTAGAAATATTTTGCATTTCATGTTGGGTCAAATGAAAGGCCCTTGGTAGGAAAAATGTGCCGGAGAATACTCTGTTCTCACTGAGCATTGCTTTTTCTTCCAAATGCTTTGGCTCTTAAACTGGTTGAATACTGTCTAAGAAGCCAGATTCATGAGGGCAAAATGCACCACCAGTGCTGCGATGTCCCCTTTGTTGTGCTGCTATGGCATTTGAAGATCAGCGCTTAGCGTGCAAGTTTTCCCACAGGGTTTGCACTAGCCCCCAGCAATGCCAATGAAATCCCTGCCTCCTGGCTGCTCCCCCATCCTCTGTCTTGTGGCTGCAGGTGGTGGAGAAGGCCTATCCCACAGAGCCTGTCGGGGTAGTGTGCCGTGTGGACGGGGTCTATCAGGTGGTGGAATACAGCGAGATCAGCCTAGAGACTGCCCAGATGCGGAGTCCCGATGGGCGGCTGGTGTACAGTGCCGGCAATATCTGCAATCACTTCTTCACGCTCGGCTTCCTCGAGACAGTGGCACAGTAAGTTCCACTGCACCTGCCAGCTCGCTTTTCAGACTGAAAATATACATGGCAGAAACTATCCTGCCGGCTGTGGTTTCTAGGCTTCTGTTATGGGATAATCTCCCCGCCCCCCCTCCTGTGAAAAACAGGTGTATCCTCTCAAGTCCCCAGCACCTTCTTCTACTCACTGGTTGCCCGCACTGGTGTAACCAAATCACCTTAGTTACATCAGTGCAAAAACTCAGTTTAGCTCAATCTGGTAATTACCGAATTCTGCTAAACGGGGGTAATGGCAGCTTAAACCTGTTCAAGGGCACTTACCTTAGGGATTTGCTCTGGTGTCACTGAATCAATTCCAGATCAAGTCAGTGACGCCGGTGCAAGTTTTCTAGTATAGCCAAGCCCTGAGCCTGTCTCTGACTCTTCTCTTGTGGAGGGTTCCGCCCACTGTTCGGAAGCCAGCCACAAGTGGGGCTGCTCTCCCCTACTGCTCTTCAGTTTGATTTGCCATCTCGTTTGCCGCAGCAGCTCTGGCAGGGGCGCGCTGCAGAGTCAGCTCGTTCCGTCCCCAGAGAGGGGAGCCAAAGCTCCGCTGTGCTCAGAAGCAGTGTGGGCTGATTGAAGAGCAGCTCTGAAGGAGTCCGGTCATGTCAGTCATCTTCGACGGGCAGGATTTTAATCCTGGTGCTGGGGGAAATGGGGGAGGTCTGTGGGCTCATACATGGCTGAAGAGGTTCTCTTAGTAAGATGCGGGGGAGCAAACCTTCATCATTAGAGCATGGGAACCTTGGCTTCCAGAGGCATTGCTATAGGGGGTTGGTGCTGTTGTTTGCGATGCCTGGGAGAGAGGTAATTCAGAGAAAGCAGCTGTCAGTCAGCTTTGAACCATTTCCTACCGCTGAGTACGATCCAGCAATGGGAGTTAATTCTAATGATCTTGTGTTTCATTGGCTGAGTGTGGCCTGCTTCCAGAGAATGCCACCGCACAGCTCTCCAGCAGGACAAGTTTCTTCACCCCATGTACAGTTCAGTCCAGCTCTTAGCTGGTTGGTTTTATTTCCCCCTCCCCCTTTTGTCGTCTCTCTCCCAGTTGTTATTGCAAATTTGTGCTCTCTGATTGCATGTCAGATCTGGGCATTCCTGTAGCCTGGAGTTCCTGAACCTAACAGAATAACTGCCTGATTAGTTTCATATCAGGCCCTGAGCAGGGATGATGGAATCACTGTGGTTACTTCATCTTCTTAAGAAAGTGAACCTACCTGGGCCGACAGGGATTAGGCATGTTTGGGGCTAGACGGAGAGAGAGATCCGCACAGCCCACCAGTGATCTCTGGCAGATTAAGGAGTTGCACCCATGGGTTCCAATGGTTGCATCATAAAGTTAAGGGATGGGGCAGAATTACTGGGCTCTGGCAAGAGTGAGTGTTGCCCCTAGAGTTGGGGAGGGAGGTGTCAAAGGAACCCCTGGGTGCCCCAAAGAGCAATGCTGGCGATTCACTAAGGGGCATTCTTCCCTTGGCCCAGCGCAGTGCTGGGGACACTACGCTGCCGGAGGGCCCCTCTCCTTGGGTGAGATGCAACATTGAGGTTGTTTAATAGGTGGAGACAAATCCAGTGAGCTTTATTTCGTTTCTGTTCAGTCTGGAGTCGGGCAGAGCTTTTATGGAGGTCAGCGGTAGGTTTGTCTGAGTAAGGATCTTTGGCTTTGGCCTGGGCTCACTAAAGAGCCGGTGGAATTAAGGTTCCTGGTCAGATTCCAGCTCTGGCAGTTACTTTTTTAAAAAACTCTTCCTGGAGTTTCAATTGGACACAGAATTCTTCTTCTCTTCCTGCCTACGCGGTTGTGCAGTGTTGGTGGCCCAGAATGGCTGCCACGTTTCCCCACAGAGGTGGCTGAATTTCTGTGGTCAGTGAAGTGATCCTTAGGCACAATTTATTTATCTGTTTGTAAAGAGTTTTAGAATGAATGGCACTCAGTAATCCCGAGGTACGGCTAATAGTAGTAATAAGCGGTCTGCTTCTGAGACCTGAAATTTCCCCTGCCCGTGTTTTGGGTATGAAGTAAATGAACCTGGTTTTCCTCCTCTTTCACCCTGGCAGGAAATTTGAGCCCCAGCTGAAGCAGCATGTAGCCATAAAGAAGGTGCCCTACGTCGACGAGGAGGGAAATCTGGTAAAGCCGCTAAAGCCAAACGGGATAAAGCTGGAGAAGTTTGTGTTTGATGTGTTCCAGTTCTCTAAGTTAGTGGCAGACGTCAATCTTTTCCTTCTCAGTCTTCTCTTTGACTGTAGGTTGCAGCACGCCTTTACGGGTAGCGTGGACTTTGAAAGTGACATTGGGGTGGCTGGCGAAAAGACTGCTACCTCTGCTGGGGTCCCCCAATACTGCGATGGCCCAGGCACGGCCAGCGTCCTATTTCACATGCCCTGTTGGGCGTGCTGTGTTCTGGAGCACATAGCCCCAGCACCTGTGAACCTGGCTTTGAATGTCTGCAAATGAATGACTGCACGCTCCACTGGGTGTTCTCTGGTGGCGTGGGTCTTTGTCTCATACGTGGAACAAGGAAATTCCATGCAAAGCCTACATTTGCTAAATTCTCAGCCATGAGGTTGTAAGCCCATAGAAGTCAGGCCATCCAGAATTGCGGTCCCTGTGGCAACTGTGACTCTGTTAGATTTTGCACACCCATTAAGCCCGGGTATTCAATTAGCACCATATACAGCCGTAACGCACATTATTTAAGGATTGTATGGCCAAGTTACAATTGCTGTTGGAACAATAAATGTTGCCTGACTTTTTAATGCATGTAAAAAATCAGTCTTAATGTAGCATTAATCTGGGGGGAAAGGGAGTTGCACCTAATAGCTCAAGGATCTACCATAATTCTTATTCTAAACTCTGTTTTCCTGGGTCTAGAATTCAGCACTTAATCATAGAATCTCAGGGTTGGAAGGGACCTCAGGAGGTATCTAGTCCAACCCGCTGCTCAAAGCAGGACCAATCCCCAGACAGTTTTTTTACCCAGTTCCCTAAATAACATCCTCAAGGATTGAGCTCACAACCCTGGGTTTAGCAGGCTAATGCTCAAACCACTGAGCTATCCCTCCCCTCCCATTGCTGGAGAGTCACTCCAGGTTGAAATATAAATATAAAGGAATCTCGGCCTGAGTGTGGTGGCTTCTTGTTTTTAGATTTTTAAAGCAATTTCTATTAAAGGGATTTAATTTAGGACCGAGCTCTCCGAAGTTTGATCCAGCTGTTTGCGCCATACAGCTGCTTGCACAGTCCATGGAAATCCTGTTTTTTGGGAGCGTTATTTTTTAATAAACAAGTATCCCTGGAGGGCTGCTGACACAAACAAGTCCGTGTGCACTGCCTAGCCCTACTGAGCAACTCGACAAAAATAACCCACTGTACCATGATGGCAAAATAATTCTGCTCCAAAAACAGATCTGAGTTTCAAGCTGTGAAAGGGCTAATTATAAGCGATGGTTTTTAACTGTGGCAGAATGCATTGACAGATTGAAATGCAAAAATATGCAGGTGTTGCTTTGGGGAGATTCTGTTCGCATTTCCCATTACTGAAAAACAGCTCTTTGTAGGATATGTCTACGCAGCCCACGGCAGCGAGCCTCCCAGCCTGGCTTAATAGACTCAGGCTAGCAGGGCGGGGGCTAGACAGCTGGGCAGACAGCGATTTGATGTTGCCGCTCACGCTGGAGCTCGGACTCTGAATCCTAGGGCAGGGGTGGGCTTTAGTGCCCAACCTCCAGCCTGAGACACCATGTCAAAGCGCTGTCTACACAGCTGCTCTTAGAGCACTAGCATGATCCCCGACCTGGGTTGGGCGGTTCCTTCCACAGTTGTGTAGACACACACTTAATATTCTGCTTGACTGTATTGTGCAAGTGGCTTGTTCGTAACCAGGACTAGCGTTGCTGACCCCATTCCCCTCCTAAGGAAAGAAACCTAGTTTACTATGACAGTTTCTCGGTTTAGAAAAACCGGGCTCGGAGTTCAGTTGGACCTGTTTGTTCATAACAGATTTTCATGTGCAGTGTAGCAGGGCTTACCCAGCCTAGCTTCCGGCCTTACTGCTGCCTCTGTTCCCCCTGCTTGTAACCCACCCTCTGGGCTCACGGTCCCTTATTTATCACCCTTCCAGCTGGGGCTTCCCAGCCAGCAGACTGCTGCACCCTGAAGGAGTCTCTCTCCCCTAGGCCTTCTGCCTGGGAGCTCTGTAGAATTGTCACCTGCTCTCTTCACAACAAACTTCCTGTCCAAACTGCCCTTACGTTCCCCTTTACTCCTGTGCTCCCATCCCATGACCCTTGTATTCATTCACTCTCCACCAGGGAAAGGGGGCTAAGCCTGGCTTCATTCTGCTGGGGCTATGCTACATCAGTGCTACTCAGGGTAAGCCCCCACCCTGTGAAATCTGTAAGTGTCTGTACCATCAAGAGAGGACCCATATTAAGCTTTTTCTCTCTTTCCTGACCCCTCCTCTTCTCTGATAGGAATTTTGTTGCATTTGAAGTTTTGAGGGAAGAGGAGTTCTCCCCGTTAAAAAATGCAGACACAGCCGACACAGACACTCCGACCGCAGCTCGGCGGGCCCTCCTTTCTCAGCATTACCGCTGGGCTCTGAAGGCTGGAGCCAGATTCCTGGATGAAAATGGCAGCAGGATACCAGAGAAACTCAAGTGAGCCCCTCTGTGACATGTTCTGTTGTTTCCCTCCCAGTCGCTACCGAATCTGGGCTGGTTTGTGGCATTTGACGCTGTTGCACGGAATTTGTCACTTCTTGGGGTAGAATTTCCTGCAGAGGTGGGTGTGGTTCTTGTCCTTCACCAGGCCTTTCATTAACATGCCGCTGGAGATCAATGCTGATTACTGCTCCTGCTGCGTTAGTGATCAGAGCTCACGTGTAAGGCTAAGATTTAGTCACGGGTATTTTTAGTAAAAGTCATGGACAGGTCACGGGCAATAAACAAAAATTCACTGCCTGTGACCTATGACTTTTACTATAAATACCCCTGACTAAATCTTAGCTGCACCAGCCCTGCTGCTCTGGGGGGGCGCCGCTGCACTGGGGGAGGGGCCCTGGGGCACCACTGCACTCGGGGGGGGGGGGGAGAGGTCCGGGTCCCGTCCCAGCGGCCACTGCTCTGGGGGACCCCGGGGCCAGCTGCCCAGGGCTGTCAAGCAGCGGCTGGTGCTGCTGACTGCGGGGCTGCCCGAGCGGCTGGCTACGGGGCGGCTCCAGCAGCAGCCGGTGTGGCTGGCCCCGGGGTCAGCCATGCTGGCCACTGCAGCTGCGGAATTTCACAGAGATCGTGGAAAGTCACGGAATCCGTGAGTTCCGCGACCTCTGTAACAAACACGCAGCCTTAATCATGGGAGGTGGAATGAGTTCTGGGTGCAGGTCACAGGGCAGTCAGTGTACGGATACCCTTAATGGGGTCGAGACCCCCATAGGCATTAACTCTGGCAGAAGCTTCTGCTGATGGAACATCCACCGAGGGCTGAGTTTGCAGCAGTGTAGAGTGCCCACAACCGGAGTTATGCCAAGGTTGTGTAGGGGCCCATGCATCCGCAAATGTCAGGGATGCTGTACGGAAAGGGGGCATGGCCAAGGCTGTCAAGGAGAGTACTGAGTCAGTAGTTCACCTCCACACCCCCATGGAGCTCTGGCAGGATTTAAAGCTGACCCCCAGGATAGAAATCCTGACACAGGGAACGTTAGTGGCAATACTGCCTTTGTTGCAGTCATTCTTTCTCTTGGCACTAAGGGCTTAGCCAGCACCGCAGAGGTGTAAGTTACCCGATCTGCACCAGCTGTTCTGAACAGGGTCCCAATACTTCTCATTGTATAGCAGTGTTTTTGTTCTGTTGGGTACTAACATCTGGTTGTCAGCTACTATATAACAATCCCCATTTCAGGTGCTTCCTTTCTCACACTTAATTCACACAAACTTTACCATGGGGGGCGCGGGGGTCTGTTGTTTCATCATCTCATAGTCCAGTAAACCCAGAAGCGGTTAATATTAGTTGAAAAGCACATCGTCAAAATCTGCGTGCATTTGTTTCTTTTGATTTGAAGTAGCCAGGAAACGTTAACTCCTCCTATTTACCCATAATCCAGGTTCAAACTGTCACGGGACCTGGGCTTAATCTCTGAATGTAAACTCTCTCTTGCCCCTTTGGTGTAGCCTGTTCTGTTCTGTGAGCTCTCTCAAGGATGCTAGCATTGTACAGACATATAAAGAGAAAGATTAATCCTGTGTTTTATTCTTTAGTTTATCGGGAACTGAAGATCCTCCTGCTGTGTGTGAGATTTCTCCATTAGTGTCTTATTTTGGAGAGGTGAGTATAATTGTCTCTGCAGATATTTTTAATGGGTGTGTGTGTGTGTGTGTGTGTATTTCCTGTTGAAAAAACAGGTTTCTTCACCTTGCAGTTGCTTGGAAATACGGTAATGGTTAGCTGAAGGGGCCTGAGATTCAGGACCTTTTGCCTTATGTTTTTTGGCTGTGCAACTGACTAACTGTATGGCATTGGTTGCATCCCTTAATCTCTGTGTGTCTCTGTAAAGTGAGATTTGTAATACCTCCCTTCCTTGGGGCTGTGAGACTAAGATAAATGCTTTGAGATCCTCTGACTAAAAGCTTTCTGGATGTGCAAAATTATGATGATTAATAAATTCATCAGGCCAAATCCTCAGATGGGGTAATTCTGCACACGAGTTTACATCAGATAAGTATCTCGCCCATAGTGAGCAAATAATACTTAGCAACAACACTGCTTGGTATACGCTCTGCCTTTTGGAGAGACTGGATTTCAGAAGAAATCTGTGGAGTCTTGCTCCTGAAACTGATAGTTTTTGTAGGACAACCTTTTCTTTTTGGTGGTGGGGAGATTCTCACTTCCCCTCACTACTTACAAAATCATGTGGGAGAGGCTTTCTTTCTGTGTTTCTAGCCAGGGCCTGGTGTGGAAGAAAGGGGAAGCGGCCTAGAATGATATAGCAGCGTGAAGGAGGCAGGCCATGCAGCATACAGCTTTATCTGGGATAAGTAGGATAGGAAATAGCCCCACAAGAGCTACTGATGGGACCCAGAGAGCAGCATGGTGAAACAGACTTTTCTCAGGCCTGGTCTATACTAAGAAGATGGGCTGAGCCAGCTGCATTGCTGAGGGATGCGAAAAATCCACCCCACCCCCCCTTGACGTACCTATGCCAACCTAGCTCCCAGTGTAGACAGTGCAAGGTTGACGGAATTCCTCCATCGACCTAGCTACCACCTCTCAGAGAGGTGGATTACCTACACCTCTGGGAGAAGCCCTCCTGTCAGCATAGGTAGTGTCTACCCTGTGGCATTTAGGGATAGACAAGCTCCTAGAGGGTATTTGTAAACACTTAGGTCTTGTCTTAACAAGGGGGAAAAAAAAGTGTGTTCTTAATTCATGTTAAGTCACGCAGGACAACTAATTTGAGGCAAAATCCTAGCGAAGACAGAGCAGTTTGTAGTTTTACCCCATGTTCACAGGTTGCAGTAAAGGCAGATGTGTCTATGCTGCTGTGGCAACACTGTAATGCTTTTAATGCACTAGTTCACGCAGAGCTAGCACATGTGCGTCGTCTATCCCAGCTGGGAATTACTTGTCTCGGCTACTGTGTAGACATAGCTAAAGACTATGAGGGAGCCTAGGGTTAAACTCTTCCTTCTAACACATGTTAACTACAAACTGCCTTGTCTTCACTAGAATTTTGCCTGGAGTTAGTTACCACGTGTTAACTAACCCACGTTAAGAACACACCTTCCTTCCTCTTGGAGATGCACCCTTGGAGGTCTGTTGCAAGGGGGTTGAGCTGTGCCATTTCCACTGACTTTACTGGGCACTTGGTGGCTAAGCCCCTTTGCATCACTGTGGAAACACAGGGTTCAGCTTTGTAGCATATTGCAGGGGAAGTTGGGGCTGCTTGTCTGTACTTTGTTTCTTTAGACAGAAAATCTTTAGCCTCCTGGGCTGTGAGTCACCCTTCCCCAGTACTAAATGCACTAAAAATAACAACATTAACCAAGTCTGATGTGTTTACAACCTAATTGCATGTTGTTTTCCTATATTTTCAGGGTCTGGAGGCACACATGAGGAGCAAAGCCTTCTATTCGCCCTTTATACTTGATGAAAGCAAAATAGAAATGCTAGAAGATGCCTGAATTAAGTAAAAATAAAAATCTGGCCATCAGCTCTATGCTGGGATCAGACACTGCTAAACCATTGGCTTTGTTATTAATGATAGAGATAATTGATTGGGTAGCAATTAAGCTGACAAATATATAGAGACATACTCTAATTCTGTTTGCTAACTTTAAAGGCAGCATCTTTACCTCAGCATACGTGTAGGTTCAGGTATGAATGAAGTTATATTTGGGCTCTCAGTTACAAACAGATTTTATTTGTGCATTTGAGCTTTTTCCTTTTATTTTAGAAGAGCCATTGGGACCAAGTCCATCTGCTTGGCAGTTTAACGGGTCTAATTCTCCTCTCACTACTTCTTATTCCCACTGACATGATTGGGAGTTGTGTGTGAATATGAAGATTAATCTGACGCCCAATTCTGTAAAGGGCTGATCATGCTCAAGTCCCATTCCACCTTGCAGGATTGGGCCCTTTCTCCTGAATATCTGGTGGTGGTGGTTGTTGTTTTTTACCTAATCCTGCAAAGATCCCAATTCTGCAATCGTTACTGACGAACAGTGCTCACTCAAGGAGCCCAAATGCACAGAATTGGGGCTTACTTCATTGGGGCTCTTGGTGTGAAGAAGTGTTCCTTAACAAAAGGGTTGCAGAATTGGGAATAAAAGGCTTGCATGTCCAGGAGTCCCCTCACCAACAAAATATGAAGGAGATATGCAGGTTAGAGGGATTCTACCTGGCACGCTGCTACATTTTAAGGTGTGATCTAGTCTTTAAAAATCAGTATAAAAATGTTTTTACAACATCCTTCCACTTCTTTTGTCCTGAGGTGAACTTTTTTCCATTTTGGACTTTATCTAAGTGCCTTAAAACAATAATTGGAACAAATCCAGGTGGTAGAGAAAACTATTAAATCCAAAGAGCAAGAACTATTTACTCCCAGCATAAACTATGTAAGCAATAAAACAGCAATAATATGCCTTCACAACCGAGTGGAAGGGTACATGTCCAGTACTCCTGCCTCCCTTGAAGTGTTGTATTCCTCTGATTGTCACAACTTCCTTCTTAAAGTTATCTTTAAATAATGTTTAGTGAAAAGTGCAAGATTGAGAACCTGGGTTAACAGAGCATGGGTAGCAAACTGCACCTCAAGCTTGACCTAGAAGAACCACCTGTAAGGATGAGGTGGAAGTGCCTTCTCCTTGGACGCTGCACTCTGTGACACTGTTGTGCTTTGTGATGTGGAATACTAATCCACTGAAATCTGCACTGAGATCACCAAAGTCATTTCATAGTTATAAAAATATACTGAGAGTCTATTGACCAAATACTGCATTTGCAGATGCAGTTCTACAGGTATCTTCACGGTCAGAAACTTGTCACCCAAAGTCCTTTCTCCCCGCCCCCAATAACAGCCATTTTATAAAGCTAAAGAAAGCAATTGGGGCATATATTTAATTTGGATTCTGATATTTCAGCTGCCCCCAACCAGAAAATTGCTGACCTGTTATTAAACATAAACCTTTTTATAAACTAAAAGTTAGAGTGAATTTTTAAAACTCCTGCCTCTGAACTGTACCCAGAATTTTGGTGAAATATAAAAATAGCCTGTAGAGTGATTGTAATTTATGCACTGGGCGCATAATTTCTTAAGAAAGAATCTAAATTTAGTCTGCCAGATTTGCATGTATGAGTTGTATCTGCACATATGAGTTGCAAATGGCCATTTGCACATGCAGATCACGGATTGCATCCCTAATTACTTCATTAGCATGTCTAACTGGTACCTTAAAGATTGATTGTAAATTTGGCACTTGCCTTTGACAGTTCAGACTATAAACTAAATTGCAGGATTTTCCTGAGGTAATTCTATTGCAGTCAAGTTACTGAATGATAGCTGAAGACAAATCACACAGTATCTCTGTGACTGATGCTTGTTAAGTCAGGCACAGGGTTGGTTATCTTAAACTTCACTGTGCTCAAAGGATACTTTTTTCCTGCAGAGTTCCTCTGCCCAATGAATACATTTTCTTCAGAGCCTGAATTACAGTTCAGCCCAACACACTTTCATCCCATGAACATGTAGCACCTGATACGGGTTTTTATACTGTGTTTTCAAATAGGAGCTGAATGTTCTTTTCCTGGCTCCTAGTGTCTTAAACTGGAACATTAAAACGGATTTGAAGGGAACTCCTTAAATACTAATTATGTGCATCTGTCACGTCTTGGGTTAAAATAATTCTAGCATTTATGATGAATGACACTTTTTACAAAACAAAGGGAGATCACTCTTTTATGTCTCCCAAAGTTTTCTTGATGACGGTTCTATAATAAAGATATCACTATGATTTCTAATAGGTTTTCGTCTGTATTTCTTGCATGTGGGTAATACTCTGGTATTTTGTCCTGGATATCATTGATGTTGTGACTGCTGTGGATAGTATTATTGACGATCTGTTTTAAAGATATCGGCATAGCGCACTTTCTTCCAAGATTATGACAGAAACCCAGAAATGGAGCACAGTAGATGAAGTTTGACATTATGGGAGATGTATTTTTCAGCAGAACGTTTATTCGTAGTCTCAATTTTTCAGACTTATCAGCTTTAATTTAAAGTAGGATAACAGGCTACGTGGGATGGAGTTAAATTTGGGTCTAAAATAGGTGGTGTGCCTCTTGATAACATACAGCTGAGCTCTAAATTCAGTTTCACAGCTGTTGTTTATATAGAAATTTACACAAGGTGATAAGTGGAATAACACTTTTACTCTAACATCACACATTAGCAATCACTTTTAAAGGGGGCCCTATTTATGGAACAATCTACAGGAAAATCCTAGTGAGTCTTCACAAGTGGCAGATTGGTGATGTCTCTGCTGGTTTGCTGGGCTCTAGTACTTTAATAATCCAAGGAGGATCGTTGTACATCCTCCCATGCCCTCCTCCACCGGTCAGGATGAGTTTCCAAAGCGTTTTTAAACTGCATGACTTGATGATTTATTACCAAAGGAAAATAAACACCTGGAAACTACACCAAATGCTTCAGGACTCTGGGAATTCATTGGTGTTTGTTTCTGTAAAATTTTATAACTACCAGACGAGTTTTTTTTATATTTTTCTTTTTTTAATCCTCAAGCACTAGACAGAGTTAAGGCTTTCAGTTTTATTTGTAAATCTAGTGACAGATGGTCTCCCACCTAAGTACTAACCAGGCCTGAGATGATTTAGCTTCTGAGATCAGACAAGCATTTTCTGGTAATTTAGTGCTATTCTGATAGTGGTGAGAAATGAAGTCCACTTGTAGAACTGATAGGACATGGGCAGCTGCAAACTCCCTCTTTCCCCATTGTGCTTCAGATCTGACCTGGAGGGGGGACCTACCTCTAGGGTGTAGAAGATAGGATGATTTTCTGAGGTTACAACATGGTCTACTGATTATGGTCAATGGTGATGGTAGGCTTTGTCCTGTTGGACTGGACCACTCAGGATAAAATAGTCGTGAAAGAACCAACCCCATTCACATCATCTGCCAAACAGCTGATAGTCAATGTTGGTTTTTGGTCACTGACCTTCAAAGCAGCGAGCTAGATCTGACATCAAGAATCATAACATTCAAAAACCAGTGGGAGAACACTTCAACCTCTCTAACTACTCAGTGACAGACTTGAAGGTGGCAATTTTGCAACAAAAAAACTTCAAAAACAGACTCCAAAGAGAGCCTGCTGAACTTGAATTAATATGCAAATTAGATACAATTAACTTCGGTTTAAACAGAGACTGGGAATGGTTGGGTCATTACACTAATTGAATCTATTTCCCCATGTTAAGTTCTCACACCTTCTATGGGTCATCTCGATTATCACTTCAAAATTTTTTTTCCTCCTGATGATGATAGCTCATCTCAATTGATTGGCCTCTTACAGTTGGCATGACTACTTCCACCTTTTCATGTTCTCTGTATGTATAAATATCTTTCTGTGTGTTCCATTCTATGCATCCGAAGGAGTGGGCTGTAGCCCACGAAAGCTTATGCTCAAATAAATTTGTTAGTCTATATAAACAACAGCTGTGAAACTGAGCATCCAGACACTCCCGGTTGGAAGGCCAAGATAGCAGCGACGGGTACTTTTATGGATGACACTGCCAGGCTTTGCTATTTCTGGTGCAGAAGGTACTCTAGGATGAGAGATATAGGTGCCTGAAGTGGGGGTGTATGATGCTGGTCACACCAGCAGGTAAACCTTTTCCACTTTGCCAGATAAGTGGCCCTAGTGGAGGACTTTCTACTGCCGAGTAAGACCTCCCTTACCTGTTCTGAGCACAGAAGCTCCATGGGGTTCAGCCATGAAGCTTCCAGGCTGTGAGGTGGAGGGACTGGAGGTCGGGTTGATGAAGACAACCGTGGTCCTGAATGATCAGGTCGGGGAGGAGTGGCAACATGATCGGGGCGTCCACCGATAGTTCCAGGTGCGTGATGTACCCATGTTGTCATGGCCACGCTGGTGCCACCAGAATTATCTCCACCCTGTCCCTGCAGACCTTGAGTAGGACCTTGTGCATGAGAGGGATCAGGGGAAAGGCATAGAGCAGGTGGCCTCCCCAGGGTAGCAGGAATGCGTCTATGATTGAGCCTGGGCTGTGCTTCTGGAAAGAGCAGAACGTTGGGGACTTTCTGTTGCCCCGGGTGGCAAACAAATCAACCTGGGGAAACCCCCACCTTTGGAAGATGTGTATGACATCCGGTCGGATGGACCATTCGTGATTGCGGAAGGACCTGCTGAGGTGGTCCGCCAGTGTGTTCTGAACTCCTGGTAGATAGGATGCTTCCAGGTGACTGGAGTGGGCTATGCAGAACTCCCATAGCTGGAGGGCTTCCTGACATAGGGGAGAGGAGCAGGCTCCACCCTGCTTGTTGATGTAAAACATGGCAGTGGTGTTGTCCGTCAGAACTGCCATGCACGGGCCTTGTAGTCAGGCCTGGAAGCTTTGGCATGCTAGTCACACCGCCCTCAGCTCCTTGATATTGATATGGAGTGAGAGCTCGTCCTGAGACCACAGGCTCTGCATCTGGCGGTCTCCCAAATGCGTGCCCCATTCCAGAGCTGACATGTCCGTTACCAGGGACAAGGAGGGCTGGGGGCTGCTAAAGGGGACTCCTTTTCACGCTGTCTGAGGGTCGAGCCTCCATTGGAGGGACTCGAGCACTTGCTCTGACACCATGACCACTGAGTTTAGGCTGTCATGCCCCGGGCGATAGACCGAAGCAAGACACACCTGGAGTGGCCTGAGCCTCAGCCTGGCGTGCCGGATCACTAAGTGCTGGCTGCCATGTAGCCGAGGAGACTCAGGCATCCCCTTGCTGTGGTGGTCGAGTACTACCTGAGGTGTTGAATGATGTCTGTCATGGCTTGGAATCGGGACTCCGGCAAAAGTGCTCTTGCCTGAACTGAGTCCAACACCGCCTTGATGAACTCTGTTCTTTGGGTCAGTGAGAAGGTTTGACTTGTTCTCGTTGAGGAGGAGACCCAGTCTCTTGAAAGTGGATCTGACTAAATGGACTTGAGACTCCACCTGCTCCCTGGAGCGCCCCCTGAGCAGCCAGTTGTCGAGGTAGGGGTATACCTGCACCTGCCTCCTTCGGAGGAAGGCTGCTATGACCAATATGCACTTGGTGAACACTCAGGGGGCTGTGGACAGGTCGAAGGGAAAGACAGTGAACTGATGTGTTTGTGGTTGACCACAAACTGTAGGAATCTTCTGTGTGCAGGCTGAATAGCTATGTGAAAGTATGCGTCTTTCATGTTGAGGGCGGCGTACCAAACTCCCGGATCCAGAGAAGGGGTAATTGTACTGAGGGAGACCATGTGGAACTTCAAATTCACCATGAACTTGAGTCCTCACAGCTCTAGAACGGGTCTGAGACACCCCCCTTGGTTTTGGGGATTAGGAAGTATCGGGAATAGAATCCCTTGCCCCAGAGCTCCTGAGGCACCTCCTCCACTTCTCCTGTGGTGAGGAGTGTCCATGCCTCCTGGATAAGGAGTTGCTCGTGAGAGGGGTCCCTGAAGAGGGATAGGGAAGGGGGGTGGGAGGGAGGGTAGGAGCAGAATTGGAGAGAATATCCCACTTCTACCGTGTGAAGAACCTAGCAGTCTGAAGTTATTTGGGACCAAGCACGGTAGAAGTGGGATAGACGGTTCAAAAAACTTGTGGAAGGATCCGGTGCCGAGACTGGTGCTCCGTCCTCGGGCGGACCTTCAAAAGGCCTGCTTTGAGCCCAACAAAGGTTTGGTCAGGCCCTGTCCCTGCCCAGAAGGATCGGAGGGCATGCCCTTGCCATTCCTGCCCCTACGTCTATAAAAATCCTGCCTCGGCCCAGGAGAATATGATCTCTGTTTTTGTGGTCGGGGCTTGAAATGTTTTTGTTGGGTTGCCACGGTGTGCATACCCAATGACTTCATAGTCGCCCAGGAGTCCTTTAGGCTGTGCAGTCTGGAGCCTGTTTGCTCTGAGAATAACCCTGCGCCTTTGAACGGTAGGTCCTGCAGGGTTTGCTGCACCTCAGGGTAGCCCGGATGCTTGTAGCCACAAGCTCCTCCTCATGGCTATTGCAGAGGAAAGGGTGCGGGCAGCCGAGTCTGCAGAGTCTAGCAAGGCCTGCAAGGAGATCTGCGCCACGGCCTTCCCTTCGTCCATAATTGTCGAGAACTTGGCTCTAGAGTCTGTTGGGATCAGCTCCTTAAACTTTGCCATGGAGGCCCGTGAGTTGAAGTTATATCTGCTGAGGATAGTTTGCTGGTTCACTATCCTCAGCTCCAGGCCCCCCGGAGAGTAGACCTTTCTACCAAAAAGGTCCATCCTTTTCGACTCCTTGGATTTAGAGATTGGCCCCTGCCTCTCCTTCTCATTAACGGCAGCCACTACCAGCGAGCATGGCTGCAGGTGTGAGAACAGGTACTCGTAACCCTTAGAAGGGACGAAATACTTGCGCTCCATGCCTCTAGCGGTAGGCGGGATGGATGCAGGGGTCTGCCATAGAGACTTAATGTTGCTCTGGATCGTTTTTATCAGGAGCAGAGCTACCCTGGATGGGTCTTCTGGTGGGAGGATGTCAACCATCGGGTCCTCAGGTTTGACAACCTCCTCTGCCTGCAACCCGATGTTACAGGCGATCCTCTGCAGAAGGTCCTGGTGGGCCCTCTGGTCAATCAGTGGAGGACCCAAGATAGAAGCCCCTGCCACTGCCTTGTCCGGGGACGAAGATGAGGAGGCCAGAGGTGGCACGGGGTCCTCCTGACCCTCCAGCTCTCTGATCTCCTCCTGGTCAGTGCTGGGAGCCTCTGAGGCAACTGCTGTTGCGGTGATAGTAGCTTGGCCCTGCAGTGTGACTTGCACCAGAGTCGACTCAGCGGCGACCCGGACAGGTGGTGGGGCTTCTGCCAACGTTGTCTCGGATCCCTGAGGCATAGGCCTGTCATTGGAAAAACCTCACTCTCAAACCTTATCTACCACTATATACACCAGGGGTTCTCAAACTGGGGGTCAGGACCCATCAGGGGGTTGTGAGGTTATTGCATGGGGGGTCATGAGCTGTCAGCCTCCACCTCAAACCCCACTTTGCCTCCAGCATTTATAATGGTGTTAAATATATAAAAAAAGTGTTTTTAATTTATAAGGGGGGTTGCATTCAGAGGCTCGCTATGTGAAAGGGGTCACCAGTACAAAAGTTTGAGAATCCCTGATATAAACCAGCTATACAACTAACTAAGAGCTAAACTGCAACTATCAGAAAGTATGCTAAGGGAAGCACTTGCTAGGCGAACGACTGTGGTTCCAACAAAGGAACTGAGGAGGGGACGTGTTGGCAGGGGCATATATCCAGGGGGCTCCACAACCGACCCGATGGGAGCTGCTAAGGGAAAACTTTCTGGCGTCTGTGCATGCAGCATGCACGCACCTAATTGGAATCGATATGAGCAATCACTCAAAAAATATCTTTTACTGGACCAATTTCTGTTGGTGAGAGAGTTAAGCTTTTGAGCTTACACAGAGCTCTTCTTCAGATCTGGGAAACTTAATTAGAGTGTCAGAGCTAAATATGAGGTGGAACAGATTGTTTAGCATAAGTAACATGTTAACATACATTGAAATATGTTAGTTTAGCATTAATGATTTCTTCCACCTTCTATTTAATGGTGACATTCTGACTGTTTCCCAGACTTGAAGAAGATCTCGGTGTTGTAGCTTGAAAATGTGTCGCTCTCACCAACAGAAGTTTGTCCAATAAAAGATATGACCTCATCCACCTTGCCTCTCTTACAGATATTGGGACAGTTTAGCTAGCATATCCCAATTCATGTAATTACATCTTATCCCCCTCCATTTTCCCTGCAGTTTCAATTAACTATGATTCTTCTTCACCATGTCCTGTGCTAAACGCTTACATAGCCTTGTGTGCAACTGTTAAACACAGGGCCAGCGTAAGCAAATTTAAAGTTTCCTACAAACCTATGAGATTGTTCTCCCTAGCTGCATGAGCCACGATTTAGTGAGTGATCTTTGCTGCTCCATATTCCTGCGCAATATCAGCCTTGTGGGAAGGGACTCCAGGGCCGCCCAGAAGGGGGGTCAAGTGGGGCAATTTGCCCCGGGCCCCGCAGGGCCCCCCATAGGAGTTTTTCGGGGCTCCTGGAACGGGGTCCTTCACTCGGTCCGGGGGCCCCAGAAAACTCTTGCGGGGCCCGGGCCCCCGGAGCTTCTTCCGCTCTGGGTCTTCGGGGGCAATTCGGCGGCGGGGGGTCCTTCCGCCCCGGGACCTGCCGCCGAACTGCCCTGAAGACCTGTGGCAGGGGGTCCTTCCGCTCCAGGACCTGACACCGAAGTGCCCCGATGACCTGCGGTGGGGGGTCCTTCTGCTCCGGGACCTGCCGCCGAAGTGCCGGGGGTTCGGCGGCAATTAGGTGGCGGGGGTCCCCCACTGCCGAAGACCCTAGACCCCCTGAATCCTCGGGGTGGCCCTGGGGGACTCTCTAATGTGTTCAGGACTAGTGTGTTTGTGAAGGACATTAGAGAGAGTGGGTGGAAGTTCCCTGCTAAGCAGTGGTGGGAGTGGGGGAAATTTGCAATGTGCGCAAGCCAGGGAGGCCATAAGGGGAGCACCGTACTTCCCCAATGGCCTCAAGAGTTAATGTGCTTTTCAAGAACTAGGTATTCTCATGCCAGAGCTTGAAGACAGGACCGCTCAAGTTGTGCCCTGGGGCGCCATGTTGAGCTGCATTGAGGGTTGCCAACCCTCTAGGATTGTCCTGGAGTCTCCAGGAATTAAAGATTAATCTTTAATTAAAGATTATGTCATGTGATGAAACCTCCAGGAATTCGTCCGAAGTTGGTAACCCTAGCTGCATTAGCTGAACTGGCCTTGGTAAAATGGTTGCTGTGCCTCACCCCCACTGTGGCTGCATTGTGATGACAGGTGAAACGATCCCTATCTGTAGCCAAAGGGTGATCAAATTCTGCACTAAGTGCCCTGCCTGGCTGGTGGATGTAGGGTACCACCTGGCCGGTATTTGACTGGCCTGGCCTTTTTTTTTTTTTATGGCTTTGCCAGAAAAATAATTTAATCTGCTGTTTTTTTTTTAAAGTGGGTCTAAAGATTTGCATTATTATCACAATACACTGGGATATCTAGTGTTCAAAGTGTCTGTGGCCAGCTGCAGTGTTCCCACCTCCGCAGTTTAAGCTATAAGAGATCAAAACTGGGGGCAATCCAGCAGCCGTGTGCCACCGACACACAAGCGCACGGCGCGCGGGTGAGAGAGGGCGTGAGTCGTGCGAGAATGAGGAGGCGTGCGACATTACCCATCTCTTATCTATATGCGTTATCTCTCTGGATACTCTAAGTGGCTGTTGAAGGGGGGTTGCGGAGTGGCCTTGTGGTTGGGATTGTGGTAGGCTTGCTTTCGGGGGAGGGTGCCAGCTTTGTTTGTTGTTTTGCATTTCAAAGGTGATAACCCTAGGTGGAGGTCTGGGGGGGGGATGTTCCACAGTGAGGTTTGCTCCCCCTTGCAGGGGCGCAATGAGGGATGATGGGGGGAAGGGCAGCTCTGGTGCCCCCATGGTCACCCAGTAGCCAAGGCCCTGCGTTGCTAAGGCATGCAAGGGGGAGGCTGTTGCTATGGGCGCCATAGAGTCCCGCTAGGGCGTGAGGCTAGAGAGGCACCCGGAAGCGGGCTTGTCTGGCGCGGCTGGGAGGCTGCGGAGCAGGATAATGGCGGTTGGGGCGGACGGCGGCTGGCGGTTGGGAGCGGTGCGCGCGCCGGGCTCTGCGTCCTGAAACCGCCGCTATGTACTCGGCGTCGCCGCCGCCGCCGCCGCGACGGGACTTCATCTCGGTGACGCTGAGCCCCGCGGAGGCGGCGGGGGCAGGCGGCTACAACAACAGCAAGGCCTGGAGGAGGCGCTCCTGCTGGAGGGTGAGGGGCTCGGGGGGGGCAGCTTCCTGCTGGAAGGGGAGGGGTCCAGGTGACGTGGCCGCCCCGCCCCCTCCCTGCTGGAGGGGGGGGTCCTGCCCCTCCTCTGGGTGCGGGGAGACCCTGCTCCCTGCTGGAGGTTGAGGGGAACCTAGTAGCCCCGGCCCGCGCTGGGGGGGGGGGGTTGGGGGGGGGGGGGGGGGGAATCCCAGGTTGGGGGGGCGGGTTCCCCTGCAATCAAGGGAAGAGGGAAAATCCCCCCACTGTTTGAAAGGCATGTGGGGGGGGGGTGGCAGAACCCCCATTGGAGCGGGCGCGGTGCTCCCCACTTGATGTGGAGGAGGGTCGGGGTATCTCCGACACTTAAGCAGGGGTGCGGAGGACAGGCAGTATCGGTGAGGGAGTGCCCAGTCCCCCCACTGAAAGGGCACCCTAGATGGTGAGGAAGAGGGCATAAGGCTCCCCTGCCTAGGGAAGGTGGGTGACAGGGCAGCAGCTCTCTTCTCCCAGTCTAAAGAAAGGAGGTAGGATATGCCTAGAGGGGCACTGGACGCCCACCCCACCCCTTTTATCCTACCCATCTCAAGGAAAAGAGGTAGGATGCTGGTGAACATGCTCGTGGGGAGGGTCTGGGGCTACACCTTTTCGTCTCTCTCTTGAGACAGGAGAGAAGTGAGGTGAAAGCATTAGGAACTTTCATTCCCTTCCCACCCTGGTGAGCCGCTGCACTTGTACTTGCTCTGGGGAACCAAGTTTGGGATAAGGATACAGGTAGCCCAAGAAGTGGTTGTGATAAAAGGTGACATAGGAGATTGAGCAATATAAACGTCTCACCCTTTGTGTTGGGGAGGGATGTACAAGATCAGTGTACAGCAGTGGTCCCCAAACTTTTTACCTCAACCCCCCTTACCCTGTTCGCGCTCTCCCCTTTGCCCCGCCCCCACCGTAGCTGGGAGCATGGAACGCAAGCAGGAGTAAAGGGGGCTGGAGCCGGCAGCCGGGGCCCCGGGTGTAGAGCCAGGAGCAGAGCTGGATAGCTCTCCCTCTCTGTCCCCCTGTGGGGGCAGGCCTGGGCCCTAGCTGCACCCCCTGAATGTTCCTCTGTGCCCCCCAGTTTGGGACCTCTGCTGTACAATGATCAGTTTAGGGAATAACCGGAAACGTATGTCTATGCTGGTTGAAATGTTTGTGGCCTGTGGTTGCTTGCAACAGTGTGGAAGCAGTTGGTGTCTCAACCCTGGTAGGAGTGGAGTGCAAGGTTTGTGGAAGTACCGTGGGGCAGAAGAGCTTCTGGGAAACTGAGGGATGTGCCCAAATGCTGCTTTGCCCAGTGAGGGAAGGGTTTCCCGGTGCAAAAAGTTAGCAGCAAGCTGTTACTCTGGTTTAACCCCCCCCCCCCCGCCCCCGAGTGAAATGTATATTTTAGTGCCCCCGCACCATACATACCAAGACCCAAAATGTTATCACTAAATGCAGTTTACTGAACATCTGTAATGGTTTTTACTGTATTCTGGCTTCTGATTTCGTAGGATTGTACTTAATTGTGAACAGTCTCTTGTGTTTTATTTTCTTGTTAATTATGCTGTTGGTTTACTGCACTTTCCCAAAGCTGAATGTGGGTGGTTGTCTTTTTTTGGTGGCAGTCTCTCGTTTACATAACAGTTTCACAAAGAGTGATTGTCCGAGGTGGGGTGTCTTGCTTTTCCTATCCAGCTTGAAATGCTTATTTTATTTTTAAGCTTCCTCCTTTGATGCACTAATGTCATTTTTTCATTCTCCCTCCTCCCCACACCTATTTTGCTTCTGCTTTGTATGTCCCTTGTGTATACCATGTTGGCCAGAAGGGAGGAGCCTCTTGGCTCTTTTCCAGAACCAAGTCTGGGCAGATGCATAGATCAGCCAGTGAAAGGTTGCTGTAAAAATCTGTGTACTGCAGCTGATGATCTGTCTGGGAGATTTATCACAAAGCCATTTCTCAAGTCTCCACAGACTCCGGCAGTGAGTGGCCCTGATCTTGTTCTCAAACCTAGCCTACCATATGCTAGCATGCTGTGTTGCTACTTTCCATATCATGACAAAGTAACTGATCTATTTTCAAAATAGGAAACAGTGTAAAACCTACACATAATCAATTTCATATTTTTTACTCTGAAAGAACTTTCATGTGTTCCTTTGTTTGACAGCAACGGGCTGGCTTTCTACTTGTCATGCTAAAGAGTTTTCCTCTTATTTATTTTCTTTCTCAAAGAAATGGAAGCAGCTTTCTCGACTACAGCGGAGTGTAATTCTCTTCCTGTTTGCCTTCTTGGCAGTCTGTGGCGTCATTTCATACACAAACATGGGGGAACAGTGGAAAAGTACGTCTTTCATACAGTTCAAGGTTGCCCTAATGTCATAAATGGTTAAAAGATTGCTTGTTCTTAGTTTTTGTAATTACATTTTTACAAGGTGTGCTCAACGTCTGCCAGAAAAAAATATTTTATTCAGAAGTTTAGTTAATGTGACATACGTTTTATTGCAAATGTTCAGGTAGAAATTACCCTAGCCATCCCTTTTTTAAAAATTTGAATAACAGTTGGTTCATTTTGGTTCTTTATCCTGAATATCTGAAGTGACATTTTGTTTTGGCTAATAATGAGTTTAGAGGGTGCAAACATCCTTAGTACTTAGTTTAAAAAATAAATAAAATAACAGCCCAAACCTAAAGACTTAGGCGGTAAGATAAACAATTCTCTCTCCATTGTGATTATGCAGAAGGCTTGAACTCTTTAAGCACTTTTGGGAAACAGGTCCAAGTTTACCTTCAACACTGTCTTCTTACAGCATTGAAAAGTTTTTGTTTGTTTGTTTTATTTATTTTTTTAAATCACCAAAAAAAACCGCAATCTATTATTATGGAGGCTTGTAATTTAACACTTTCAGTTAGACATGTAAGATCTGTTGGCCTCTGTAGCTTTTTTTTTTTTTTTTTTGGCAAAAGTATCACTTGCATATAACATACAGGTGACTACCATAGGGCTTGTCTACATTTGGTGTGGGGAGAGTTATTTTTCCAGCTAGCGTCGAAACTCTTAATTCCTTATGCAAGGTACTTTGATGTGTAGTGAATGTATTTTATACATATAGGTCTAACGAACAAATCATCAGAAGATCAGAAGACAGAACTAGAGATCCCTGGATTGAAACCAGCAAATCCAGCTGTTTTACCAGCACCGCAGAAAGCAGATGCCAACTACCCAGAGCTTTCACCTCAGGTATTGCAAGGAAAAATGTTCCTCTTAACCCTACCTAATAGGGTTTGTGAAAGCTGCAAATAGCATTTAATTCCAACAGTCGTAATGGAAAAAGAAATGAAGGCCTGTTATAAGAATTAATTTCCTATGTGTAGAGAACTCAACTCTCAAGAAAGGTTTTGGTTCCGGTGAGGGGTGAAAACATTGTCTACTTTCTGGCTTTTGTTTGTATCCATAGACTTAAAGAGGAGAGAATTGCTCTGATTTCTGAGAATTCTCTTCTTAGCTCAGTCTGAAGGAGCTAGTCAGCTGTCTAATAGGAGCACTAATATATAATGAAAGCATTTGGGAGGTGGGGGTAAGGTATTTCTGGAATTCTCAGTAGATATCATGTGGGCTTTGTTTAATAGTGAACTTGTGTTCAGTATGTTTCCTAAACCACTGGTGTGCTTGTGACTGCTGATACTTCAGGCTTTTGTGACCTGGTATTCTAGGCTCCATCTTACTATCTTGACGAATCTGCTTGTGCTTGGTCTAGGCCCAGGCATACCACCATTGCCTGCCTCCCGTTCAGCAATATGTGCTCTAACCTGCTATGGAGTACTCCAAACCTCAGTCCTGGAAATGTGCGCAGCCCAGGCTCTGTGGCTGGCTAGAGTGTGTACAGTTGAATATGAGGTAGGGGATAGTCGGCATCTCTGGTAAACTGCAACAGCTTCCCAGAATAGGTGGAAATAATAATAAATCTAGTAGCTCTCTATGTCTGAGATACTCTGAAGGTGTGTGAAAGTTATTTATTTTATGGATACACTTCTAACAGATCATACAAACTGTCTGGTTTCCAAGAAATTCATTGGGAGAGTAATAGGAAAAAGGAACTCTGTTTAAAGTGTGTGTGTGTGTGCGTGTGTCTCTACACACACTCTCCTGTTCACACAATTAGTTCAGGGAATTTAGGATTCTTTGTTTTAAATGAAAATGATCTCTCATGTGGTGCTTTCTTCTAATTTGTATAATGTACATCTACTAGGAAAAATAATTCCTGGTATTGGATCACTTCTGTATTGCGTAAGCTCTTAGTAACGCATCTCTTTGTTATAACTAGTGTCAATTGTTGCACCTTGTTATATATATGTTTATGACAGGTTCACATTTTTGACCGTGCTGTGTGTTCTAGATATACCTGGTAATGATACAGGTAGCCTAATATTCTCACTGGAAACTGTTACCCAAGGAGCTATGTACAATTTTACCAGAGATAAAAAAATTCAAACATGATTTCCCTCCTCCTCGGCCTGTCTGGTTGAGATGAAAGGTTGCATGCTGTGACCTGTAGTCCCCTGCACTACATCTCTGTATTAAAAATGAGGGTATTCTCAGGTTGCATTGTACAACTCTGGGATGCTTTTGGACTGGGTATTGGCCACCCATGCAGTAGATCATATGCATCTTGGTTTACTTTTGCCTTTCTTTCTTAGAAACATTCAAAGCCTCCTCACGTCCGACGTGGTCCTCCTAATCTGCAGATCAGACCGCCACGGAGAGATGCAAGGGTAAAGGCCCAAGATGTTGCTGGCAAGACTGAGGAAGAACCTGGCCAGGCTGATAAAGAAGAGAAAACAGAAAAGTCCATTATTAGGTAGGTAGAAATATTTCCAAGAATTTACAATTTGCTGGAGCAATCTTCTAGTTTTGTTTTTATTCTCTCAGATTCTATTGGTAAAAAGATGAATGTACAAATTTGTGAGGGCTTTTCATTGTCTGCCTAGAATGTTGTTTTACTTATATGCTTCTTTGGCCTTGCATAACAGCAGAGTGTTGATTTTTGCTAGTGGGCTGTAGTCCACGAAAGCTTATGCTCTAATAAATTTGTTAGTCTCTAAGGGCTTGTCTATACTTACCGCGCTGGTTCGGCGGCAGGCAATCGAACTTCTGGGTTCGATTTATCGCGTCTAGTCTGGACGCGATAAATCGAACTCAGAAGTGCTCCCCGTCGACTCCGGTAATCCTGCTCGCCGCGAGGAGTACGCGGAGTCGACGGGGGAGCCTGCCTGCCGGGTCTGGACGGGGGTAAGTTCGAACTAAGGTATGTCGACTTCAGCTACGTTATTCACGTAGCTGAAGTTGCGTACCTTAGTTCGATTTGGGGGTTTAGTGTAGACCAAGCCTAAGATGCCACAAGTACTCCTGTTCTTCTGATTTTTGCTAGGTTGGTTTGCTTGGTTAGCTGAGTTTTTGGTGCCCGAAGGTGCCACTCAGGGTTTGAGGCCCCATTAGACTAAGCACTGTACCAGTGCACAGGTAGACACAGCCCCTTCCCTGAAGAATTTGTCTGTAGGAATATTTCACTCTATCAATTTGTTTTGTGTTAGATGTTAATACAATAGCATAATCATCATTATCTTAGTCCTGATGTACATTTGCAAATTGTATCGGCATAACTGTCTGTCGGGGTGTGTGTGTAGGTTTTTGGGTTTTTTAAGCAGTGTAATTATGCATACTAACCTGTAGTATGGATTAATTATACAAATATAAAGGTGCCTTATATTTGGAATAGCTATACTGGTATAAAGCACCTTTATACTGATATAACTGCATCCAGGCTAAGGAGCTTGTACTGCTTTAACCATATTAACCAATCTTGTGAAAGCATTACAACTTTCTGGTGTATTAGTCATGGTGTTCACTTAATTTGGGAATAAGCAATAGCATTTAACTTCATTGTTCAATATAGAAAGAATAGTAAAAGTTGACCACAGATACCTATGGTATGTTTACACTAGATATAATTTCCTAAAATTTTTCTCACCCTTGCTGCCACTGGTGCAGCTCAGTTAGTAGTAGCAGTGGCACCTTGTCTGCAGTAGTGTTCTAGCCATCATAGCATCTAAACCCTCTCACAGCGATTGTAGAATCTTATCTACCCAAGCGCTCCCAGCATTGCTACCACTGACTGGAGCGGTACTATTGGCAGCAATGATGGTAAATCTAGGAAAACTACTTCAGTGTAGGTCTGTAGTATGCTAGTAACAATGTCAATATTAATGCAGTAGTAGTAATTGGATCTATAAGGTCTATCTTTTTTTAACATACAAGCTTTGTGAGTCCTATAAACCATGCTTCTCTGTGGGTAGCTAAAGTTCATATTGAAATTTTTGAGTTAATGTACAGATACATAAAAGGACGTTGTCAAAACTGTTAACTCTCAACCTGAACCTTTTCTTGACTTTGGTACTATTTATAAGGTTTTACCTTCAGAAGTATGTCTATATAATTCTTTTCCAAACTGACTTATGATGCCACTTTGGTGAGAAAAGCATGTAACAAAACAAGCATTTTACATTGCTGCTATCCTGTGTTCACAGTTGAATTCTTAATTCTCATTTGCATGATACTATTTTAATCAAGTGCGAGTGATTCATGTAATAATTTCAAACCTGGAAGACAACACCTGTAATATTTCAAATGCAATGCTCTTTCACACATTTTGAGTTTGTATATTTCTGATTCCTTTAAGAAATTCCATTACAGCAGCAATGGTTTCATGGAATCCTAAAAGCCTTCATGTTTCTTAATTCAGTTCAATAAAAGATTCATTACCATTTGCCTGGAAGAAATCACTGACTTCAAATAAAGATTAATGAGCCAATAAGTGATCTTTTCCTATCTTGTGCCATGATCAAAATGTCATTTAGTTCCCTAAAAAACAACGAGGAGTCTGGTGGCACCTTAAATACTAACAGATTTATTTGGGCATAAGCTTTCGTGGGTTTAAAAAAAACCAACCCACTTCTTCAGATGCATGGAGTGAAAATTACAGATGCAGGCATAAATATACTGACACATGAAGAGAAGGGAGTTACCTTACAAGTGGAGAACCAATGTTAACAAGGCCAATTCAGTCAGGGTGGATGTGGTCCACTCGCAATAATTGATGAGGAGGTGTCAAGTGGACCACGTCCACCCTGACTGAATTGACCTTGTTAACATTGGTTCTCCACTTGTAAGGTAACTCCCTTCTCTTCATGTGTCAGTATATTTATGCCTGCATCTGTAATTTTCACTCCATGCATCTGAAGAAGTGGGTTGGTTTTTTTTTTAACCCACGAAAGCTTATGTCCAAATACATCTGTTAGTATTTAAGGTGCCACGGGACTCCTCGTTATTCTTGTGGCTACAGACTAACATGGCTACCCCTCTGATATTTAGTTTCCTCTTTGTCAGGCTGTTGTGAAAATATGAAATGAACAATGTTTGACAGTAGAGATAAGGATAATTCATTTTAACTCTTGTCTCTATTTTAATCAAGTTAAATATTATTGAAATACCTTGTACTTGCAGTTGGAGAGGAGCAGTGATAGAACCTGACCAAAGCACTGAATCTCCTTCCAGTAAAATAAAAGAACCAGAAAAACCATCATCTGTGGAAGTGGAAGATCAGAAAGAGCCAGGTAATAGGCTAGAGACCAACACCTTTCTCATTATTGACCATGAGATTTAGATGTTTATATCTCCCTGTTCACATTCACAGTCAAAGTTATGCCATCCCTTTAATTAAATCTGCTATTTTTAGCTAAAATAGAGTTGCTTCCTGTGGGAAAGGGGAAGAACTGATTGAAAAGAGATTATGCATTGTTCATCTAGAACATCTAAGTCCTGCAGCATACTCGATCTGCTGTGACAACCTACAGGTGCATGTTTTTTCAAGGTTTCTGGTGATTCACAAATAATACTGAGAACTGAGAATATGAAAATACTGATGCACGAATATTGCATCCGCTGTACTAGTTGTTACCATGGCACAGCATACATGGCTGTGATTGCCAGATCATGTCTCGACAGACTGCGTGCTACAGTTGCTGCCACTGTGCAGCTCACCCCTGCCTGCTTGCCACTCCCAAACGAAGTGTGTGGTTTTGTTTCTGATATATATTGGGTGCATGCATCTGTACCCTAACCTTGTCCTGGATACTGCGTGCAAACATTGGGAATGAAATGAAAGATTCAGAAACAAACCACAATAAACCATAAGCCCCAGAGTGATTTATTAAATTGAGTATAATTTAAACTATACTTATCCTTAATGAAAGTGCTGTCTTTATTTCTGCAGCAGCAATGCCTCCTGTGTAAGTGGACAGCAGTGGAAACAGGATGGCCCTACACCAGGGAATGTTTTTGAGAGGCTCCTGGTTATTGGCTTCTCCTTTGCCTTGCCAGGAGATGACATCGTTGTGTTGGGGAGCACTATAGGCACCTGCCCTCAACCACCTTCCCTGCTCTGCAAAATGTACATTCCCCTCGCTTGGTGAAGCACTTGGTCCCTCCCATTTAAATATATCTTGCTACCATTTTTTCCTCTTTTCCCAGTATGTGCATGCCTTCATGCACAACCTTCCTCCCCTTATTTAAAGTGGCCTCTTGCCTTTTTCTCCCTCCCTGAAATTGAGAAATAGGGGTGTCACTGAAAATAGGCAGCATGGCCTGATTTTTCTCTCTGCTCCACCTCCCAAAAGGGAGAAGTGCCCTCCTGTTGGGAAAAATAGCTGTTTAGAAAGATGGCTCGAAAAGGACAACTTACTTTCTCAACAGTGGTTTGCTGGTCTCTTGGAGACTGGTCGGGGGGGAAAGGAAGTGACTTCCTCCATTTAATTCATCACACGCTGCTTTTGAGGATTACCAGGAATAGACAGCTGCAGCAGCTCTCTCTTCATTTGCTCTCCCCAGTGCAGCAAAGAATCTGGGAATCTGCTCTCTGATGAGCTAGTCAGAGGGAGTTCTTGTTTATTGCAAAACCTGGGCGTTACCTGTAATAGCATGCAGTGCATTGGCATCCTGATGTCTAAGTGCCCTTAATATAGGTGGGATTAATAGCAACACCTATTATGAAGGTTGCCAGACATTCCCATAATCAGACCCGTTCTTCAGTTGCTCATAACTTTTTGTTAGACTTTAACCACTTGGGCTGAAATTTTTCATGCTGGGTGTCTGCCTCAGGCTGAATTGTTTTTGGAAAATTTCAACCAAAACTGTTGAGCTGTTTTCGAGATCAAGGCTAGGGAAAATAAATTGTTTTGCTGAAATTCTGATGGTCTTTTCTTTGAAAAGCTCTAGCACCCCCATGGTCTGGAGCAGGGACTTTAAATTGGGCAGTAGAGGAATGAGATAGGGTTCTTGTGGTAAAAATATATGATCATGTAATTAAAACTGTATCATAAAACATACTCACAAGGGGACTGAATTAAGTTTGTACAGGCAACCTTAATTCTGGGATATCTTAAGTTAAAAATGCTTGACTTGGCAACCTTAATAATGTTCTTTTAACATTAACATAGTTTTTTGTGTGTATTTCTCTAAATATTATTTTTGGAGTTCTGTGTTAATGAGATTTCCATTGCTGACTCACTAAATCATTGGTTAAAAATATTGACCGCTTACTGCGTGTTGGAAAGACCCTATTACAAAGGAATAACTTCAGGTAACTGAAGCCAGTGTAATGTAATCTTTAGTTGCAGAGATGAGGGCTCTTGATTTTGGGTAGAGTTTGTGGAGAAGAGTCTCATGTGGCTGCATAACTCTGAGCTTCAGCATTCTTCAGCAAGGTTGATTTCCATTCACAGTGCCCATAAATGAACGTCAGATGGCTGTGATAGAAGCATTCCGCCATGCATGGAAAGGTTATAAAGAGTTTGCCTGGGGACATGATGAACTGAAGCCTTTGTCCAAATCCTACAGCGAGTGGTTTGGACTCGGTCTTACGTTAATTGATGCATTGGATACCATGTGGATTTTGGGCTTAAAAGAAGGTAATTTTCTTTCCTCTTCCTATGTTTTTCCCACCTCGGTACTTTTCTGGTTCCAACAGTTGCCATTAAGGCCAACTGATCATTTTATGCTTGGTGGCTGAGAGGCAAAATATTTTATTCCAGTAGCTTTTGGGGATTCTCAGTATCGATTGAACTAATATGTTCAGAGCTCCTTAACATAGGCAATTCATTACACTTTGGCTGAGCAAATTTCATTTTGTCCATGGGGAAAATCCAAACATTTACTATTAAGGGGGACACTTCTTTGTTTTTAAGGTGTTTCTTCCAACTGCATCCGATATGTAAAAGCATTTGTGGAATAATTTTGCTGGCTATATCTATTGATGAATTGGCATTCCTGCTATAAATTGGGGACTGGATTATTAGGTCTGCCTGTGGTTGTTTCCATACTAAAACAACCAGTGCCCCATGGTGGTGCTATGGTTACTAAGATACTGGAGGTCAAGTATCAGGGGGTAGCCATGCTAGTCTGTATCTACAGAAACAATAAGGAGTCTGGTGGCACCAAACACTAACCGATTTATTTGGGCATAAGCTTTCGTGGGTAAAAACCTCACTTCTTCAGATGCATAGAGTGGAAGTTACAGATGCAGTCAGACTCCTTGTTGTTTTTGTAAGATACTGGAGGGGCCTTTCTAAGTCCCAGTCTTGCAAAGTCAGTCTGGGATCTTTTAGCTTGTGTATAATCACTGTTAATAAAGATATTCTACATATGGAACTTAGTCAACAATTCTGTATGTAAACCAGAAAATAATTCAGTGTTCTGTTGGATCTGCAATGCTTAAAGGAATAAAGCTAATAACTTTTGTTTTTACTATAAGTATATAAGAGACAGAATCCACACAGATCTGTTGATTAAGGCAGTGGTTTTCAAACTGTGGGTCACAATCCAGTACTGGGTCCTGGTGTCTCCGGTCAGCACCACCAACCAGGCAATTAAAAGTTCCGTCGACGGTGCTGCCTGGCTAAGGCAGGCTAGTCCCTACCTGTTCTGACACCGCACTGTGCCCCGGAAGCAGCCAGCAGCAGGTCCAGCTCCTAGGCAGCGGGGCCACGGGGCTCCGCGCGCTGCCCCTGCCCCAAGCACCGGTTCCGCACTCCCAATGGGAGCTGCACGAGCCGCTTGCGCATCTCCGCCTAGGAGCCGGACCTGTTGCTGTCCGCTTCCAGGGCACAGCGCAGTCCGCGGTGCCAGGAGAGGCAGGAAGCCTGCCTTAGCACCTGTGCTGCCCCGCTGACCGGGAACCGCCTGAGGTAACCCTGTGCCCCAATCCCCTGCCCAAGCCCTGAGCCCCCCAAACCTGGAGCCCCTTCCTGTACCCCAAACCCCTCATCCCTGGCCCCACCCCAGAGCCTACACCCCCAGCCCAGCCCTGACCCCTTCCCACACTCCTGCCCCAGCCCAGAGCCCCCTCCCACACCCTGAACCCCTCATTCCCAGCCCTGAGCCCCTCTCACACCCCAAACCCCTCATCCCCAGCTCCATTAGGTCATGGGCATCAACAATTTTCTTCAACTGGGTCACCGGAAAAAAAGTTTGAAAACCACTGGATTAAGGCAGTGCTATTTTTATTCACTTTTCTGACTTTAACCACACTTTAACACTGGTAAGCAAGCCACATTTTTACTTGCTTAATTACGTATTGTCTAGCAAAATTCTCTCCTAAATTTAATAGGATACAGTACTCATCACTTCCTGTCCCAAACTGTTGTATACTCTCTGTTCAGTGTATGGCAGGTATCCTAATTCACTGCAGAAGTGGCTGTGTTTTGTACTGGGTTTTAAAACCTCAGTTTCATTTTTTGTTTTGTTTTTAAGCTACTGCCTTACATGACTACAGAAAAAAAAATCACTTAATCGGGACATGTAAGTTAAACAAGGAAACTACAAAGCAGTATTTACAAATACCTGAAAATGTCTCCATTGATGTGCTTTGAACAGCTATGGCATCTGTGGAGACAGCCACCTTTATAATAATTCCACAACAAACACAGTTTGACATGTATCAATACTGGAAGATCAGATCTGGCGCTAACGGCATAAGAAACTGCAGGAATCTTCCACAGCTCTATATTTTCTTTACTTGTTTGATTTAATACGTACAGTTTAAAATCAAACACAAAACCGACTGTGGAAAATCTCTTGTCTCTCTCACTGCATGTCTGAGCTCTCTTGATGTTTCATCAGGTTGACAGTGTGACTGCGTTCTTATAAAATATTTAAATATGAACTGCAGAGTGCTTTTAAAATAAATTATTAGTGATTTAGACATGTTTAAAATGGACATCTGATTGGAAACTTTTATATTCTATCGCAGTTCTCCTTTAAGTGATTGCTTCATAGTCTGTAAAGCTCTTTGGGATTCTTCAGGATAAAAAAAGCTCTAAATGAAAGTTGTGTTAAAGTGTGAAAATCTTTCTCTCACGAGTCTGAATATAAAAACTGCTTCTGTAAGAAAATTCTGGATTTCTCTATTGCTAGTCAGTGATAAGTCTGACAGCACAATTTACTGAAGTGGAATGTAGAAAACCTATTTTGTCATCCTTATTTAAGGCCTGTGTAAAAGAATGTATTTGTAAACAGTGATTTTCTCACAAGGGAGACAGATCTGTGGTAGGTAGATCTTGGTGAGCTATCCTAGTGATAGTTTAACATCCAGAAGTCTCAGTGGAAGGGCATTAGTTTCTAACCTTTGCATTCTGTGTCCAAATAGATAATTGCATAGATAATTGGCAACATTTTAAAGAAGCAACTTTGTTTTCCCCAGTACAGGTTTCTGGTAGTCATAGATGCCTGGTGTCCTGAATACTTAGAGATCTTGTGGTTAAAACATTAGCATGGGACTCAACAGACGTCTGTTCAATTCCCAGCTCTGCCACAAACTTCCTGCTTGACCTTGGGCATGTCACTTAATCCCTCATTATCTCAGCACCTAATCTAAAAAATGGGGAATCATATTTCCTACCCCATAAGGCTGTTGTGAGGATAGTCATTAATTATGGTGAAGTAATGCAAGGCCATATATATACATAGATAGTATGTTGGGAAGCTGACAGGCAGTAGCTTTGATTTAAGTAGCCTTAAAAAAAGTCTTATGGTGAAAGTGTGACTGATTGTCATGACCAGTAAAATAGGTGGTAATAGACTGCAGGCTTATATTGAGAGAGGTGGGTTATTGGGATACCAGGATAATTCCTGTTTGCATTATTTTAATAAAGAAGGAATGTGCTTTTACAAGACCTGCTAAACATGTAATTTCTCTGCCAAGTACTTGTCTCCTTGCATATCCCCACATTGTTGTATTGCATAGGAATTAAACTGATGCCAGGTTTGTGTTCTTCAGTGTATTTGTAATCTCTTCAGCTTGCCCCTTAAAAATACAGGTTCCTTTTGATAGACTGAATAAGAATCAAGGCAGTATAGCTCACTAACTCTTAATCTGGTCATTTGAGTGTGCTGTTATAACTACAGTGTGTGTCCTCCAAAAGTTGTTCCCTTTTGTGCCTTGCAGAGTTTGAAGAAGCAAAGAAATGGGTGGCAACTGACTTACTGCTTGATAAGAATGTGGATGTGAACCTCTTTGAGAGCACCATTCGTATTCTGGGGGGGTTGCTGAGCGCCTACCACTTATCTGGAGATAGCCTCTTCCTGGAAAAAGCTGTAAGTGATTGAGTCTCGCAGTCCCAGGTAGAATGTGTGTCTTGCGTTGGGTAAAGTGGCAGAAAGGTTCATCAGAAAGTAAACTCTGCCACGCTTTTCCTCTGTATTTCACCATTACTGCCCTAGAGGCTTCTTGAATGTTTTCTTCATCTTTGCCTTCCTGGTGTCATCAGAGCTCTAATTACCTTAGGGTTCCGTTTTAATTAGAATTTCCCTTAATTCCTAATGTAAAGACTAAGATGATACATTTAAGGATCTTTATTACCTTTTTACCCAGTTAATTTTTTTGTATGGGAAGAAAGTCCTAGTCAATGAATGGAGCGGTTACACGCAGGTTCCCTGTCTTGGGAAATACAGTGGTATTCTCCTTCCCCTCCCAAGTGCCGGGAGAAAGGCCCTGTGCTTGCATTAAGGATTATCCGTAATCTCAGATTGAAAATGTGTTACGTGGGATGTGCAGTATGAACTGTAGTGTACAGCAACGGGAACCAGGTAGAAGCTATATGCCAATTACAGTGAAGTAGTGATTCTTCTTAATATTTGCCTTTGTTCCTCGTAGATGGGCTAAAACTAAGCTGCAGTTCTTTCCTGCTTTTTGTTTGATTGCTGAGAGAAATAATAAAGAATTTTTGTTCCATGCTTTTGGGTTCTCTTTAGAAAGACATTGGGAGCAGGCTTATGCCAGCATTCAACACACCATCCAAGATACCATACTCAGATGTAAACATTGGCCGAGGCACTGCCCACCCGCCTCGTTGGACGTCTGACAGCACCGTGGCAGAGGTGACCAGTATTCAACTGGAGTTTAGGGAGCTCTCTCGTCTCACTGGAGATGAGAAATTCCAGGTATGGGAGAATCAGTTGTCATCTTCTCTTCCTCTCTCCACCACTACCCGTCAGCCTCCACCCTATTATTGGTGAGGCTCACTTAGATTGCCTGTACTCTTTTCTCCTTCCATTCTTCTAACAGAGATCAAAAATGTTTCTCACTGTGGCAGCTGGAGCAGATTTCATTGGTTGATGAAAGTAAATGCCATTGCATTGCTGATCCACCTCCTAACAAACACCATCTCTAAAACATCTTATCTGGAGCAATTTTATGCCTAATCACACCATACACATCACTATTTCTGAGTAGTCACTCCACCTTTCAGTTTGCTGGTGAATTCCTGGTTCTTATAATCTCACAGCTAGAGAGTTAAATGACATATCCAAAGGGAAGCAGCTGGCGGGCCGGGGGTGGGGAAGAGTCCATTACTTTTCCAGTTATGTTTTTTTAAAGTAAATACCACAAAGCTCGTAGTAGAGGTGAATAATTGCTCCTTTCATCAGAAGGCACTTACAAGAAAAATCTTTGTTTTTGATATGCTTGTGGTATCTTTTGTATTGTCTGAGACTAGATTACCTATAACTGGCTTTTCGAAACACCAGGCTATAGATAAACTATATAGAGCTGTCTTCTTAGTATTTAAATTCATAGGAGGTGCTTAGATATCCCTACATTAATGCTAGTGTTGAAAGCAACTAAACTCCCTTCGTAAGCGGCAGGGTGCTTATCAGCTGACTCAAATTCCAGTTATGGGCATGGTGTGAAGGTTGTATCTGGGAGAAAATAAGCCAAAGTACTAACGATTTCAAAGGCAGTGGGAGGTGTGTTCTTTTTGTTTTGGAGGTGATTTTTGTATAGTGCCCCAAATCAACTTACACATAAGGCCCTACTTCATTCTCAATATTGCGGATCCCCCAAAAGTAGGCTTCCACTGCAATTTTGATTTTTTAATTAGCTTACTTTGCACAATCCACAATTTCACATACATTTTGAGTATGCAATTAGTACTGCACTAACATGCAATGCCTGTAAAAGGGTAAAGTGACTGGACTCGATTTCTACAGCAGCTGTGTTAAGACTTTTAGTCTTCTGAATTTTATATTGTACCAGTCACATTTTTTTTAATGAATGTAAGATAGTTGCAGCAAAATGTCTGGTTATCAAAAAAATTAGCAGGCATAACATAATACTTGAGTGTTTATATCATTCCTGCACATTTTTCTTAAACACATTCTGGCTTTTCCAAATCATTGCTGTTAATGAAGGTCCATTATTACTTTTCTGCAATTTTTTTTTCCATGTCTTGTCCGCAACTCCTCTGCAATTATTTGAAGATCATCCAACAATTCAAGTAGGGCCTTATTTATACAGTTATTTGCAGGAACTATAGCTGTACATTATGCATGTGCAGTGGTCCTTAGCTATACTTGTCATGAAAATCTCAGTAAAAAAAAAAGTTGGCATCATTACCAACTTGAGTTGAGCTATAGTATTATTGAGAAATATTTCTGAGCTTCACTGATCTCCTCCAGAACAGACACTGTTGAAGGTGTTGCAGGCCACTTAACCTGACGTTAGAGTTAACCTAATGTTCTGTCAGTCGGTGTTTGAATCTGACTTCTAAACGACTGAGGGACCTGGACTCACCACCATCGCTGATTCTAGCTTGAGAGAGTTGTATTCTTGAAAAGGAAAGCTGATAAAAAATCTCTAACTATTCCCACCTCAGATTTGCTGTAGTTTCTCTGAAGCCATAAGCAGCAACTGTGTTGGAAAGGGGGAAAAAATCCCACAACTGTTGACTGCTCCAGGCCATTTAAGTAATACTGAGCTGTGTAGTTGCATTGTCTCATTCAAGGTGTATTTTTTTCAATGTGTTTTTTTTTTTTTTTTTTTTTCCTGTAGAAAGCAGTAGATGCGGTGATGAAGCATGTACACTCTCTCTCAGGGAAAAATGATGGGCTGGTGCCCATGTTCATAAACACCAACAGTGGGCAGTTCACTCACCTGGGTGTCTACACTCTGGGAGCCAGAGCTGACAGCTACTATGAATATTTGCTCAAGCAATGGATCCAGGGTGGGAAGAAAGAAAATGAGTAAGTTCTCCCCACTTCCTGTGTCAGTTTAAGAATGATGTAAGCTATAAGACTTGGCGGTTTAGAAGGAAGAGAATATTATGCAGACTCTGATATGAGCGTATTTGTGAGTAGTTTTAAAAAAAAAACCAACAAACAACAAGCTGGGTCAGTAGACTTATTGGTAACTGCATAACAGTGTTGGGATCAGACTTCAACTTGCAACTCTGCTTCCCTCCTACAGAGGGTGTTGAGGGTTGCGATTGTTACAGATGTGGGAGGGATTTAAATTGTTTGCAGCAGGTTCTGTTGTGTAAATAAAATGTTGTTGCTCTGTAGGACACATCACTTTTATTCTCTCTGAAAGTGGCAAGGCATTTTGCAGGCTCTGTTAGAGAGGGATTAGTGAGGAACTGCTGGAGGGCAGGTACCACATTCGTGATTATCCCCTTTCTAGTCCAGATACAGGACTTGAATTTGAATCCGGTGCCTTGGATTCCAGTGTGTTTCTCTTGTCTGGCCTGAATAACTGGGAAGCACCTTGTTTTGGGATGAGAGGGGTTTGAAAGGGTTTGTGGGACTAGGGAGGTGTTATTGTGGGAAAGAAAGGCACTCTCTCTCTCTTGCACGCACCCTTGAATATTAACCTTACATAAGAACGGCTATACTGGGTCAGACCAAAGGTCCATCTAGCCCAGTATCCTGCCTTCTGACAGTGGCCAATGCCTGGTGCCCCAGAGGGAATGAACAGAACAGGTAATCATCAAGTGATCCATCCCCTGTCGCCCAGCTTCTGGCAAACAAAGGCTAGGGACACGTTGCCTCTAGAGGGTGTCCTGCAGATAAGGGTTGAGGAATATCTTTAGGGAAAACTTGCATGACTTCTGCCAGTGCTGTACCTGTTGTGCAGATGCAGAACTTCAGTCTCGATTGGTTCTGAATCCAACATCTTTCACAAGCATTAAAATTCACAGACCACATCTTTACTTTTAAAAATTGTTTTAATTATCATACTATTCTCAGAAATGTTTTTCTCCTATACACCCTTGAAAGAAGCTAAAGATTATTAGATATATTGGAGATACATGCTAGATGCATTTTGTATAAGCATGATTACTTGGATTTTTCTTAATGCTTTATATTTGACTTAATATCTTAAGTAGTGCCATTGAAATCAAATTGCAAGTTTCTACTCTACAAAAAGTGTGGCCTTTGAGATGCATGTACTGTATCTAAAGTATGGTTGGATAAATCTACTTTAAAATGTGTATATTTGGGCCAACTGGGAATGGTTTTAATTCACAGACTGTTGGAAGATTACATGAGAGCTATAGAAGGGGTGAAAAAGCATTTACTTCGGACATCACAACCCAAGAAGCTTACTTTTGTAGGTGAACTTGCTCACGGCCATTTCAGTGCCAAGATGGTAAGCACTGTATCTGAATTTTTTCAGTGGCTCTTATGAATACTGTTGCATTCCCCCTGAGCTGTCTGCAGTTTTGTAGGGGAGAGATCTTGAGTGCGGTAGTTATAATAGCTATTTGATCAAATGTGTATTCTGTGTGTGTGTGAAGCAAAGGTTTTGATAGTGGCTGCTGGAAGATCTAAAAAATGAAAACTGGCAGGGACCCTTGCAATCTTCAGTTGCCTTGTGCATTTAGATTACACCAGTGGTTCCCAAACTGGGGTTCGCAAAATGTTACAGGGGGTTCTTGGGGGAAAAAATTCCCTAATGGCGGACAGAGCTGTCCCTCAGGACTTCGGGCAGCACAGGACCAACAGCCCGGAGTCCCAGGGACTTCTAAGAGCTATGCAGATCAAAGCAAGCATATCTGTCACACTGAGGCGATTTAAACTTCAAGACTCCTTATGAGAAATGGAAAGGGAGGTGGATATTTTCTGCTGTTTTTAAAATTAAATAGGCTGCTAGTGTTTGGTTTTTAAAATTATTATGAAGAACAAGTTTAAGTTTTGTTTGTTTGCCTGGATGGCTCAAGACCCGAATGCTTGTGTAGGAGGAACTCTGTATTTGAGCTGGCTTCTTAAATACTTCATGCTGTATCACATCTGATACTCCTTGATTAAACATAGGAGCCTTGTCTTGTAACAGGCTTAATCAAAGCGATACAAGCTGCGAAAGTGAGATGTTGGAAGAGTGTTGCCGTTTTCATAATGTAATAAAATTAACACTGTAATGATAAATAATAAATAATAAAGAGTGTGTAATAAGCATGTAATTAAAAAAATTATATTTCCAAGAACACTGCTTTTATAATTTATGCTCAGGTAAAGGAGAAAATCCCTAGACATATTCATTTTTAGGAGGGGGTTTGCGAAACTTGACATTTTAGTGAAAGGGGTTCATGGGTTGTTAAAGTTTGGGAACCACTGGATTACACTATGATAGCCTGTGAAGGGTGGTGGTTTTGTTTGTCTTTCTGTCTGTTCGTTCTCTGGGCAGGTGCTATCTTAGTTTAAAAGAAGGCTGGGTTCAGGTCACTAGTGACAGTATTGAGTAGCTAGGTTACAGGTAACAGTCCCTGCTGTGGACAGAGGCCCTTTCTTTGGTTTTTATTTGCTGATCTGAATCTCCCTGTGAGTTTCCACTTGTGCTTCTGCAGTAGAAAACACATTCAGTGCAATCATTTGTTACATCATTTCAGCATTTGAAACTCTGAGATAGTGCCTATTTTGTGTATTTTTTACAATGCAAAAATACAAGGAAGTAAATGATCTAATTAGTAGTTAAGGCATGAGTGTGGAAATCAGGTGATTTGGAAGTTCTGGTATTGGCTCTGCCACAAACCTACTGTGTGTCCTTGGGCAAATTACTCTATCTCATTTCCTGCCTTTTAGGTGGCAACCATTTGATGCAGGAATTACTGAGTGAAATTCTGTGCCTGTATTATCCCAGAAGTCAGATTAGATTATCATAATGAACCCTTCTGGCTTTAAAATCTATGAATTAACACTCCTTTTGAAAAGTACTTGGAGTGCTTTCTGTGTAAGACAGTATATAAATGAAAGTGACGAATAGTTGTAAGTGAGCAATGCATTACTAATGTATGTGTAAATCTGTCCCCTTAACACTGTATGTATGAGTACAGTTCATTCAGTCCCTGCAGGGCAGAGACTTTTACAGCATTTCATTTATTATCTCTGCTTGAAGGGTACGGCTGGAACCTCACCAAACCTGACTAGGTGAAAAGATGTTAATGCTGTTACTTCAGTCTCTCTACCCTGATATTACCATCAATATTGCCCACTGCCTGTTGAATTGGACGGGGATCTTGAGAGCTTTGTACAGAGGTTCTCTATGAGCACTATGAGATTGGCAGGTGGTGGCAGTGGTGTCTGATAACCCCTTTAGGATTTTGGAATGGTAGAAATGAACAAAACTCCAAATTTAATATGTAATCCTCCTGTTCACAATATCAGTAGTGCATTAGTCTTACTGGAAGGGACTGTTAATCTTACTGTAAACTGAATTTCAGTGGAGGTGAGTACTGAGAATTGTATGTGACATAGGTTCCCAACTTGTTTGTGTACAGACTTTGTTGACTGTTGAATTATTCATGTAACATTTCACAGTATTCTCAGAAAGATAATCACACATAACTCAGTTGTTTGAGAGTGTTGCACAATCCTTGCGGTAATACCTATACTTCTGTTCCTTGAATAAATAACTGAATAATAAAGCTGTAGTGTGTACAATTCATGAAGGGAAGATTCTTGTAACCCTTTTGCTCCTGCTGCTGCCTCTGTGCAGGAATAAAATCCAGTGTTGTTCTGTGGAATGTTGGCTGTACCAAGGAGATGAGCCTGATATACAGAGGAATACTCAGGATGCCTGACTTAAAGAATCAGGTGTTTCTGACACTCAAATGGATAATAACAAAAAATTAAAAGTTCTAGTGGTAGGAAGGATGTTCAACTTTACCCCTTGCTCTGTTATATTCATATTAATCTATATTTATCAGAATAATCTGTATTTAAACTTCAAATACTTCCCCAAAACCTGTTACCTTTGGTTTCTATGGCTAATTTCTATTTTGCCTTTTGTTTTACTTCAGTCTCTGCTTCAAAATATCAGAGCTCATGAAATTTGCTTTCTGTTCATAGTTTTAATCTTAATCCTCATCCTTCTCTTGCCTATCATTTTCTTTTGTCTACTTTTTGTGTTTGAGTAGTTTAGCTTTTAACCTGTCTGGACCATTTAAAATGTTTAAAATGCACCATGAAAAGTTAGGGTGCTATATAAATATTAGAGACACTATCAAATTGAGGTTTTTTTTCAAATTGACACTTTCTGATAGAACCCTCTTGAAATGCTATCTCCTGAATTCTTTTAAAACTAATTTTGTAAGGGTTTTTTTGGTTCCCCTCTTGATCGATTTTAAAGGTCATTCAGTTTCTCCCTTGCTAATCGCAGTACAAGGTAACCAAGAAACTGACTTTACACAAAGTGTTCCGAAATGCACTAGGCTGGTAAACTGAACAAGATGAGAATTTTTTTCCACTAGCTTCTGTTGGTTTTAGTAATTTAAGGTGTTAGAAGTATCAATAGCAGTTACAAAATCTTGTGACTTCAAGTTGACAGTGAGTCTCCTTTAGTAATGGCGCCAGCCTCATGTCATGTTACATTTCTGCTTAACAAATAATTGTGGTCTTTAAGCGCTCTATATCCTTATTGTACTGCCACAGGGTAAGTCAAAGTCTTGTTTGTTTTAATACCTCTCACAGTGGATGGTGCTTTTGTCTTGCAGGATCATCTAGTTTGCTTCTTACCTGGAACACTGGCTCTTGGAGCTCACAATGGGCTGACTGCTGATCACATGGAGCTGGCCAAGGCCCTCATAGAAACTTGTTACCAGATGTACGCTCAGGTAGAGACAGGCCTGAGCCCAGAGATTGTACACTTCAATCTCCATGCACAAAAGGACCGCAAGGATGTGGAGATCAAGGTAAACAGCCCTACAAGTATCACTCCAAATTGACATCTGTGTATCTCTTGCTTTGGATAGCTCTGTGCACATATCACATTGTTTCTATGAAAATCTCAATAGAATCTCTACACCTGGGGAAGGACGCTCTTTGTTTTGATGGGTAAACTTCCTCTCTCTCTCTCTCTGTCTCTCCTCGGGCAAACACTCCCTAGGCTTGACACTTTGGAATGATCTCTTAACATTCACAGGCTGACTTGCATATAAGTATTTGAGGCATGTGTGAGTGGTGGAGGGGAATTGAACACGCAGGGTTGGATGGGACCTTGAGAAGTCAAGTCCAGTCCCCTGCGGTGAGGCTGGGCCAAGAGAAACCAGACCAGGGGTCTGCAACCTTTCAGAAGTGCTGTGCCGAGTCTTCATTTATTCACTCTGATTTAGGGTTTTGCGTGCCAGTCATACATTTTAATGTTTTTAGAAGGTCTCTTTCTATAAGTCTATAATATATAATTAAACTATTGTTGTATGTAAAGTAAATAAGGTTTTTAAAATGTTTAAGAAGCTTCCTTTAAATTAAATGCAGAGTCCCCCTGGACTGGTGGCCAGGACCCGGGCAGTGTGTGTGCCACTGAAAATCAGCTCACGTGTCGCCTTCGGCACATGTGCCATAGGTTGCCTACCTCTGAACTAGACCATCCTTGACAGGTGTTTGTCCCACCTGTTCTTTAAAACCTCCCATGATAGGGATTCCACAACCTCTCTTGGAAACCTATTCCAGAGCTTAACTACCCTTAGAGTTAAAAAGTTTCTCCTAATATCTAACCTAAATCTCCCTTGCTGCAGATTAAGCCCATTATTTCTTATCCTACCTTGAGTGAACATGGAGAACAATTGATCACAGTTCTCTTTATGACAGCCCTTAACAGATTTGAAGACAGCCATTAGGTCCTGCCTCAGTCATCTTCTCAAGACAAAACATGCCCAGTTTTTTTTAACCTTTCCTCATAGGTCACATTTTTTTAAACCTTTTATTGTTTTTGTTGCTCTACTCTGGACACACTCACTCTCTCTTCAGTTTACCCACATCTTTCCTAAAGTGTGGCACTGAGAACTGGACCCAGTACTCTAGCTGAAGCCTCCCCAACGCTGAGTAGAGTGGGACAGTTACCTCCTGTCTCTGATATAAGACACTCCTTTTTTTGCAACTGCATTACACTGCTGACTGATAGCCAATTTGTGATCCACTGTAACTCCTGGATCCTTTTCAGCAATATTACTCCCTACCCGGTTATTCTCCCATTTCGTAGTAGGGACCAAAGAAGCTGCAGGGTACAGTCAAATTGCTCTCTGCTAATGTATCCTGCTCCCTGACTGAATTATGATCTTTACTTTTTTGCAGCCTGCAGATAGGCACAACCTGCTGCGACCTGAAACTGTGGAAAGCCTGTTCTACCTGTACAGATTCACGGGGGATAAGAGATACCAAGACTGGGGCTGGGAGATCTTGCAGAGCTTCAATAAGTATACACGGGTAAGGCCGGCATGCTGAGCAGTAATATCTCAGGAGTGTATCTAGGCAAAGTGTTCTGCGTATAGGGACTTCCAAAGTAAAGCTGAAATTGCTCATCTTCCAAGAATCATAAAAATATCTAATAGGTAAAACAAAGCATTGAGAGCTTGACAGAGTCTTACAGTACGTACTGCACTTTGAAGCCTCTGGACTTAGGCTTGTGCATTTAGTACTTAGCACATTAAGGAAAAAGACTTTTCATCATATTGATAAAAGCTATATATAAGAGAATTATGATGAGGGCAGACTTTCTAAATTGCCGGGATGGATTGTCAGCAGGACAAAAATGTGACCTATATCCAAACAAGCTTTGTTTTGTTTGTTTTCAAGTGGGTCTCAGCATTACTTTTAGCAATTTCAGCTATAGTTTCTAAGGGGCTAGGATTTTCTAGTGCGAAATATCAATACGAAAACCTTCATGGTAACTCACTGACTTCAAAGCATCAATTGCTTTAACTGCCAAGATACTTTAATAGATACCTGCGCATATGTATCCATTGTCTGTTAAATCAAGGGTTCTCAACCTTTTCCTTTCTGAGACCCCCCTCCCCCCCAACATGCTATAAAAACTCCAGAGCCCAGTGGGGTGTGGGGAAGTTGGGGCTCTGGCCTCCACACATAGTTTGACTTCTATTTTGGGGGGGGGGGAGAGGGGAACGGCAGTGGGGCTCAGGCCAGCGCCACACAGCAGGGCCCAAGGAGGGAGTGCTCCCTCCACCCCCTTATTCACCTCAGCAGGCCACCCAGCCTGTCTGGAAGGTGGGGGGGAGGAGGGGTGCAGCATGGGGCGCAACCCCAAATTATAACTCAAAGGGGGCAGGGGGTTCAGCTCTAAACGTATGAAAACTGCTCAGGGTGCAGGGAGAAGGGTAGTGAGGGACTATGTGCAGACAAGGGGTGCAGGGAGAGGGGTAGCTAGGGGCTGTGTGTGGGGTCACTGCTCCCCGAGGGCTCTGCTGGCCCCAGAGCTGGGTCCCCCTGCTGAGGTGGCTCTTACTGTCTGTATGAGCCGTCAAAGGGGGCTGGGAGCTGAGAAGCAGCTGCAATCCCAGGCACCAGCAGGAAGAGATGGAGGAACGCTGTGGCTGCCCTCTCTATGGCACCAGCCAGAGCAGCAGCTGCCCCACTCTGCCTGGCTCCAGCCTCTGACCTGGCCACAGGTCGGGGCTTTACGGGAGTTGGGGGAGAGGAAGTGGGTGGGGGGTGGAGCTGTCCCCAGGACTGCCCCACTCTGGATAAGGCACTACAGTTTGGGCTGCGGGGGAAGAGCCTCTTTTGTTCCCCCAACTCTGCCCCTGTGCTCGGGGCTTCAGCCCCACAGCGGGGTATTGGGATTCAGGGCTCCAGCTGTGGGCCCCACAGCCCCCATGGGGGCTGCAGATCCCCCCCGTTTAGAACTGCTGTGTTAAATGATTAGATTGTATAACTGAGTTGTGATGTTGATGAAAGAATGTGTTTCATAAATGGGATGTCACTCCCATAAAATTTACCTTTTAACAAAGATAATTTGATAAATGAATTTTAGTCCAGCAAAGTTTCACCGATCCTTCCTTGAAACCATCCAGTTTCTGCTGTGATCGTGTCAGATCTCACAAACTAAGCAAGATCTGGCTGCTGGAATGGTACAATAGTTGGGTGGAAGGTTTCAAAGGAAAAAAGAGAGTGCTGCAGGAAGTCGTGTTAATGCCTCAGTAGGGGCATTCTTCCCTTTGGGTATGTCTTCACTACTGGCTGGATCGGCAGGCAGCGGTCGATCCAACGGGGATCAATTTATCGTGTCTAGTCTAGACGCTATAAATTGATCCCAAGCGCTCTCCCGTGGACTCCTGTACTCCAGCTTGGCGAGGGCAGGTGGAGTTGGAGGAGCGGCAAGAGTCGACTCACCGCAGTGAAGACACCACGGAAAGTCGATCTAAGGACGTCGACTTCAGCTACATTACTCACATAGCTGAAGTTGTGTAACTTAGATCGATTTCTCCCCTGCCCCAGTGTAGACCAGGCCTTTGTGTTTGTGTTGAGCCAATGCCGCAGCATAACCGTAGAGGAGCACTGTTTCTAGAAGTAGCTTTTGGATGAGCTATACAATTATGGTTCAGACTGCTTAGGGCCATGGGATCTTTCATGACCATTTCTCGAGAGTAGAGGTATTAAGCCTGTTGTCCTGACCAATTTCAACCTGGTAATTACAGTAATTGCCTCAAATTTCTTCTGCAGTTTTGATGGGACATTGTCCTCTTCACTTGTCTTGTAGCATTTCTTTCTGCTGTTAAACATGCAACATTTCACAGTGATGTGGCTTCATTTTACTGTATGTAGTTTGTGTATCAGTTTGTAAAGTGTTTTGTAATGCTTCAAAATTGAAATGCTTTATGTAAGTTGCAAAATATTATTTTGAAAGCTTTGCCTGCTTTTCTAATGTTTATTTTCATCTTTTTTTTTTAATCAAAATTGGGAGTTTGTAGATAACACAAGTTCTTTTTGGCTTATAGAAATATATAAAATTGTTAATTGTCTTTTTTGCACAGGTTCCTTCAGGTGGTTATACTTCCATTAACAACGTCCAGAACCCCAGTAACCCAGAGCCAAGAGATAAGATGGAAAGCTTCTTTCTTGGGGAAACACTCAAGTATATGTTTCTGCTGTTTTCGGATGACGTAGACCTAATCAACCTTGACAAATATGTATTTAACACAGAAGCTCATCCCCTTCCTATCTGGGCACCAGCATAGAAGTACTATATGAATCTTTGGCAGCGGGCTGTTACTTTGAGTCACTTTACTGTGCAGGGTTTGAACTGGGATAGCAGAGAATTGCTCTATTTACCCTTTCTTGGTTTTTAAAAAAATTGGAAAAGCATCTCTGATTTAGAGAAATCGGTCAGTCTTAAATCTAACTCCGCGCTTTAGCTCGGGGATGGACAACCTGAGCACACTATACTGCTTTGCCTGGATTTGATGCAGACATCAAGGTTGGGGAAGCAATTGCAGTGTGAACCCTGATGTTAATAGGTCTCTGAGCAACCAGTGACTCACTCGTGCCATTCTTTGTAGATTTTGGTTATATTTCAGGACAGCAGCAAGTTGTCTTATAGCACAGGATTGTCTCTGGAGAGAAGGACGTACTGAAAAGTTTGACTCCAGCTCATTCCATGGTATGAGCCTGTAATATCTCCATATGGTATGTGGGGTAGACAGAGATCTGTACCTTTGTCCCAGTAAAAATGGGGATGTCAGTAATATTGCTGACACTTTGATCTCGTTCCAAATCAATGAGCTCTGCAGCATTCTGTTTGAAGAGAGAAATTATGTTCCAAAACCATCTATAGTCCAGCATCTGAATTTTACTGAGCTGTGGCTAAAACGAATGAATGGTGGCAAATTGAGTACAGAACTTGCTGCTGATTTAGCTCAAAGTGGTAATCAATTTTGTAGATGTATGGCAATTTTTTTAACTTATCTGCAGGAATGCAGGAGACAATGTGAAAAGCAAACAATATACATACATGCATTTATATATATATATATATATATATATATATATATTTGCATCAGTTAGTCTCAGGTATTCTGACTGAAAGCTGCTTTGCGAGGTTGAGCTACAGAAAAGCTGGTTAGCACATTAGGTGTAATTCAAACCCAACTTTCTCAGATCTTGGATTTTAAAAATGTTATGTTGGATCAGTGAGGCTCATTGTTGTGCAGAGTAATTCCTACTATTTGTCTTACTATGGATTGACAAGGAGGGGTTTTCAATTCTTTTTTCTTCTTTGAAGTACCTTGCTTGAAAGTGTTATGTTCCCCTGTAGAATTAAATGCAGATGGTCTGAGGGTCTTCTGACATGGATTCAGAATGTGGTCCTACTGAAAGGGTCTCCCCTCTCACTGATACTGCTAGTAGACTTGCTGAGAGCTGTTTGGGTGCTTTGAGGAGAAAATAGACCTAGTGATTATGTATAAAAGTATTTTCTGAGAGTCTAGGGGGTCTTGCATTTTTATTTCTGGAAATGAGTTTCGAAAGTAAAATGAAACAAATGTTTGAAAGAAACATGAATTTTGGAAGTAGCTAACTTATGCAGTCCTGTGAACACCAATACGTTGTGGGAGAAAAGTGCTAGTTCACTTATATTTTAGGGTCTCTTCCTGTCATAGTTTCCATGCCCATAGGTCTCATTAATGAGAAGACAGGTTACAGGTACGTGTGTAGGCACAATCCACTCTAATTTTGGGGCTGAGAAATAGTGGTAATATAAAGCTGACCCATTGCAATTCAGTTATGGATTTAACAGTAAATGTAACTTTCTGTTTTGTAAAGTAATCAATGTCTGTATAACTTGTCTTGCCAGACCTGGTCTTGCTGGAGTAGGACATTACTATTTGGACCACTTTTTAAATCTTTAGGCAGTACTTATCATTCCTTGATAATGGCACATGGAAATGAAGAAACAATTACTGCAAATTATCTCTCTCTCTCTCTCTATATATATATATATACACACACACACACACACATACACAGAGAGAGAGAGAGAGGTACCATTTTTTTAAGTTTGTTGATGCTGGGAGTTGGGGATTTGCTGATATGACAAGTTAATGCAGAATGAAGTGATCCATAAATTCAAGAATTTTAGTAATCTTGGAATTTACAAGGTCTCCCCCTTAAGTGCACATTGGAATTTAGAAGCCATACCCTAAAGCTGAATAGTTGTTTTGTTGCTTGATTTTTACATGGTTCATAAGAATTCCAGAGTGTCTTGGTTGTATTTAAGGGGGCTTAAGAGTTAATTTTCAGGAGATGAATATACACCCCAGTGCAGAGAGCATATGGTTCTATGTATCACTTAAGCCCTGGGTTAAGATCATAAAGTGCAGTTGCACTCTTAGAAGCATTTGACTCTGCAAAAATGGCACTGTAGGGTTCCATGTGTATTGTGTTGCAATTCCTTCCATATCACATGAGCTCAGTATAGAAGTAGAAGGATATGGGATGAATTTCACTCTGAATGAATAAAGTGGAGGGAGGAGTAAACATTATCTCCCTCCCTCCCCCCCCCCCCAATCCTAAATTTCTATTCCAAAGCTATTGGTCTGATTTATTTCTTCTCTGGCTTCATGCTGTCTTAGGAAATTAACTTACCCTAACTAGTGGTTTTTGTCAAATCTGACCTTTTTTTTAATGTTTTGTTTAATATTGGTCAACATTCTGCTCAGGGTAGAACAGAAACCTAATGTCAGTTTGAAACTAGCATTTATTATGCCTGAAACATGTAAATAGTCTGACAATTGGCGATCTGATTGCTCCCGTTCTGACTGCTGAAGAGGAAGCTTTAATTGCTTATGTCATGACCTGCTTTTGTGCCTCCTCAAAGATACTTTCTTGCCTCTGATTGGTTTGTGAAGTTTAAAGGCACAATACTCCACCTTGATGGCACAGCACATCCTCTTACTTTCCAGACATGATAGGACCAGTGCTCATACTTGGTTGGAAAGTTTCCATTCAGGTACTGTATGGTCCTTTGAACCAAAGCCTTAAGTGCAGTGAATATAATCCATCTACTTGGCATCTCCATGCATTGAATCACTTCCCATACTCAAATAATGGATTGTTGTGGAAAGGCCATAATTTAATCCAGTGATGTTAAAGACCCTTTTGCCGCGAGCTGCCCTGGTTACTTTCCAAGAGCTTGAGTGCCTTGCCTAATTCTAACAAAACAAACAAAGTGCACACACTCACTATTCATTCGGACTTGGGCCTGCCTCCACTGAGGAATAAATACTGCTTGGTTTGTTGTGTATGGTCACAGCCATGAAGTACTGTACACTGACAGGGTGAGGCTAGTAGTGGGGTCTCATTTAGGTACCAGAGTTTAAATGAGGGCTTGGAAAAATCTCTCTATTAGCCCAAAGTAGATATGAAAGATTGATATGGGGCAGAAGTGAAACCCCCATTTGAGAAGCCCAACCCCACTGCCACCCCTTAAGTATGGGGATTTCTACCAAGGTGCTGTGTCTGGAATCTCTTGGGCCTCCTCCATATTTTGTATGGTCCTGTTAAGCGTCAGATTAAATCTGAAGCTCCACTCATCCTCTCCAACTGCTGGGAGGGAAAGAAGCTTTGCCTTCCGTTCTCCTCGTGCCTCCGTCATGAGGGGTTGAGAAGGCAAGTTTCTGCTACTGTAGGCTGTCCTAGCCTTTTTTTTGGTTCTTCACCTGTGAAACTACAGTACTTACTCCTCCTGCTGTGAGCTTTCTCAAGAAGCAGCCTGGAAGTGAAAGGAAGACAAGTTTCCTTGCTGCTCTCAGGATTCTGAACAGCAGCAATGAAACTGACCAGTCTAGTTAGTTTCACATTGCTGCTTGGCAGTCTCATAGCTGCAGTAGAAACACTGCAGCCTCAAAGAAAATACTGCATTTATTCACTGTTGGAAGGTTATTGGCAGATTGCAAAGGACTAAAAAGTCAGTTTTTTAAATGAAATCTTAAGTACTGTTGGAAGTGATGACACATACTTTAATGCTGCCCAGGGAAAGTTTCTGACTTGTGTGTGGATTTTTCAAGCCCTGGGTTAAGCTATTCTATTCTGTAACCAGAAGCAGCATTTCTTATTGTTTCTGGAACTTGCCCCTATGCTCCATATGGTTGTATGTGATGATACAGTGGAATGATGAGCCTTTTGGTAACAAAGCCACTGCTGTAGGTCTTAATCCAGCATGCTGGGCTGAGTTAGTGGGAGGAGCTGTCTACTCCTCTTACCAGCTGGTCAGTTCATGTCTTGTGAAAACATTCCTAGTTCTTTCCTTTCCTTTCCTTTCTCTTAGCCCAGTTACTCTAAAACTTTTTCCAGGAAATGGTGGATGGGCTTGCAATAGCTGTGACTATCCCAGTTGCCACTTTGTAGGATGTACTTGATAACTAGATTTTTTTCACTATATACCCTGTCCTCTTACCCAAGGTTTAAAAACCATAAAGGAAATAAATCTGTGCTGAACTGGGTCAGATTTGTCTGCCACAGAAATCTGCAACAGATTATGAAGCATGACACTCCCCCTGCCCCCCACCATTTGATGGAGCTACTTCTGACAAGATGAAAGCTGAATTCTGCCTCTGTCTTGCTATATATCTAACTTATCCCCACACTCTATCATCTAAAAGCCTTTACTATTTGATTTCTTCTATACTTCACTGATGTTCCTTTTTTAGCCACTTTCAGGCGTTATCTTCTAAAGAGGAACAAATCTAATCTGCAGAACTACTTTCCTTGTTAAGTTTCATATTTTAGAATCTTTCATGAGGTGCAAGAGGGTTAAAAAGAACTCTTGCCTCCTCTCAGAGTGGAAAGTTGGAAGTCACCCAAAGGGCAGAGAGCAGGCCACTGGCCACCACTGGTTCAAAGATTGTAGCTTAGCGTACTTTCTAGGTGGTTCACACCTCGCCTAGCTGCTTTGTTAATGCATCATGTGGCAAAGACCGATCCTAATCAGGGGCATGGTCTCTGTGTGGTTCCTGCTTTCCAGGAGCTGGGAGTGCTAGCAAGGCCGTGTAATCAAGAAGCAATTCCTGTAGCAGAGCAAGGATAAAAGGTTGCCAAGAGAGACAGCCACCTGGCCTTGGCTTATCTTGAGAGCTAGAGGTGGGGATTCCATTGGGGGAGGGGGAGAGTTGACTTTACTCCTTTCCCGGCTCTCCTCTGTAGAGACATTCAGCGCGCCTCTCATGGGGCACTATGAACCCTGCCAATTGCTGGAATGCTTCCGCTTTAACCTGTGTGACCCTTGCTCTATGTGGGAAACTTACTCCCAGTGCCTGGAGGGTCTGCTCTGAATCATGTGAAAAAGCATCAAGGACTGGCCCTAGTATCTATCTGAACCACCTGAGGCCTGATGGAAGCAGAGATTCACCAGTGTAAATATTAACCAACACTGAGCATTGAGTTGAGCAATGGTAAGAACAAGTGCTGTACTTTGCCCACCTCAGTAACACGAGCCTGGGATGATTCTTCCCCCCCAATCATGGTAAGGTGATACATTTTACTTTAAGGCATATAATTAATTACTAAGATGTAATATTTTTTCAGTCTTGCTAGTATTTATTGGTACACAGTATTTGCAGTAGGTAAGAGTCTACTTGTTAATGTGCAAAGATGAATTTATTTCACCTCTCAGGGTGAGAGAAAAATATCCTTTTTGTATCCTCTTTGGTTATATTCAAAAGCCAGCCCGTGGAATTCTATCACATACTTTAATAAACTTGTAATTTATTTTGAAATAAACGTAGGGGTCATCATTGGAAATGTGACTACTTATTCACTGCTAATGTTTCCTGTACAATAGCTGTTCACATTGGGATTACCTTAGATAAGGTACGTGCTCTCCAAACTTCAGTCTCTACTCCACAGCTGACCAATCACCTATATATATATTTATTTTCCCTACAACTCACTAATCATTATAACTAGTACCCTCCCTCTACTTCTTCACAAATCACCCAAGAGAACTTTCTCCTTTTAAGCATTTCTTTGAAGACATACTGTTTCTAGCTGCACATAAGCTACATCTGTCCTCTGGTTTTGTGTAACCCTGGAGATCGGTGTGGGCTGTGAATAATCAATCATACCTCACTCTCACAGCAGGGGCACATTATTTCCTCTACCATTCTGGAAAGCATGTACATAAAGTCTGACCCAGTTCCTGAGGAATGGTCTAACTCTTGCAGGCAAGCTTCTATTCTCTCCTTCTCCCATTACAATTACATCTTTGATACAATGCAGGTAAGCATGTGACTAGTGCAAAGTGCTGTTGCCTTCAGTCAATGGATTTGGCCTACGCGTTTTCTTTTGACAGACTTGACTGACTCACAGGACGCTTGACAGGTGAATTTTTATCACCGTGGTAGAGCCATTTGAACTGACATTTGTCAGATGGTCCGTGCACAAGTAGCTCCTAGGGCTGCCACCCTCATGCTTTCTGGCACACGCACTAGCAGCACAACATTCCTGCTGGCGGCCGGATGGATATCTTTAGGGTGATATACCCGCAGACATCTTCTCCCAGGCTCCCTCAATCCTAGCAGACGTCACCCAGTTATGGATAATCCTTGCTTCTAGGTTGCGTGCATCTGTGACAGATGGAGGATCAGCTGGATTATGGCCGCTGTAGGGAATGCCAAGCATATACAAGAGTTAATTGTCCATATCCCAGCATGAGCATACAGTTACTCAGAGGCCATAGCAGCCATGTTCAAGGTCACAGTCTAGCTAGCTGAGGTGCAAAGGATCTAGTTTCCTTACATAAAACATTTGTCATAGGAGGGCTTCCCCTCTTGTGCGGGGGATAGCTCCAGCCACGGAGAACAAGGTTGTAGACGTACCGCCTGCTTACCATTCTACGATGCAGCTTTAAACCATTTGAGTAGTGTGTAACCCTGAGAAATAAGTTACAGTACAAACCAAAGTAATAGTGGGGAGGTGGTCAGTATGCCTGCAGGAACGGGAGTAATGGGCTCTCCCTGAGTTTGGGTAGCTCAGGATGGAAGGCACATTACTGTCCTCAGTGCTCAAGCCAACCAGCTTCTAACTAAGGAAGGAAAGCTTGAGTGGTGGTATGTTGCAATGTGCACTGCATATAGGTTGTCGGGTTACTGGGGCAGAGCGCTGGCCCTACGGGGGAGAAAGAAAGCACTTTTCTGGAAAGGAGCTTCCACTGAGAGCAACTTGGCACAAGCCCTGCTCAAGAGGGCCCTTCCTCAGTGATGAGACCAAGTGAACACGGTAAAACAGCAGCTATGAACCAAACACCATTTCCATGCTCAAGGAGGGGCAGAGCGCAGGGCACTGAGTTGGGTAAGGGGACGGCTCTTCTTCCAAAGCAACGTTTCAGCAGCATAGTGCCCATGGTGCTTGGTGGGCTGTCTCCTGCTGAGGCTACTGGTGGTTTTCATTGCTGGGATCACCCAGGCCAACAGGGAGGCCGTAAGCAAAGGCTTATGGTTACAGGCTACATACCGGAGATCCAGATGATGAGCGCCTCCCTTAATGGTTATCGCAATTAGTGAGGAACTGAGGTTACTCTTTATCTGGAACAATCAAATGTGCAAGTCAAACTCCCTATACCAGACAAGTGTGTTGAATAAGGGCTTTAAAAATTAAAGACAGAGCCAGGAAGGGCAACAGGCCCCTGACCGTCATGAGCAGGACAGGTACAGGTGTGTCAAGATCATCATAAGCCCTTGTTTTCCTCCCACTCAGTCAAATGTGTTTTCTCAAATGAAATTGACATTTCCTCCATTTAAAGGTAAAAAGCGTCAATGGTTGTGGCCAGGCTTATTTCCCCAATAAAACATATCTGACCAGAACCACGAGCCTTTCAGGCGTTACCACGGCTGCCTCAGGTTGTTGGGAAGAATGAATTCATTTTTAGTTTGCACAAATCTGATCTTCAGCAACTAGAAGTTAGGGTGTTATTGCTGGGAAGAAGTTGGCTTTCCAACGGCAGGTGGAGCAACGGGAGCTGGAGTGGGGGGTGCTACAGCCACAGCTGGTTCTAGTTCTACTTCACCAAATTCTGCCCCAGCCGACGCTAGTGCAAAGAGCTGTTGTGTCTATAACGAGGTGGGCTTTGCTGCAGCACGGCCAATATAATCCAATCCCCTCTTTGGCAGAAAGCAGCAGCCTGCCTGCTAGACTAACGTACCCTTTGCCACAGTGTCCGGGGGCAGCAGAGCAAAGATACCTATTGAACAGGCTGGACATGAGCAACTGCTGCCTGCTCTGTAGCCATCCGGCATTGCCGCGAAGCAGCCTAAGGGGGTCTGTTAACACTAGACAGAAAGGGTGAGGTCAGCCAGGTTAAGAACTGGGGTCTCTCACACCTGTGCTCAGCCCACAGCGAGGTAGATACTTACGCCCCCGCCTGCCCACGGATCCAAGTCTCCATTCGAAAATATGATGTTGCTTGCAGCTTTCAGGTCTGAAATTCATACAGATGATATCTGAGGGGCCCCTTTACTCTCCTGTCCATTTACCAAAACCTGTTTAGCTGCTTCAGGGTGTGCAAATGACAGTGGAAAATTGAAAAAATTCTTGGCAGTCACTTTGGTTTTCCACTTGTTTTTAAGGGAAGTACAGTATGGACTGATTACAGAAAGCCAGGCTTCTCCTGGACTCTGCCACCACCTCCCCTCTAACAAGAGGTGCATGAAGAGCAGATGCGCAGAGGGGGAGGTGGAAAGGAAGCTGTGCCAAGAAGAGATTGCTGCTCATTCTTCCAGAAAGAAGCCAGTCCTGTCCAGCTCCACCCCAAGCATGACTGGCCTCCACGCTTTACTGGGGCCAGTCTGCTGTGTTGGTGCAAGAATCAACAAGGAGGGAGGAGGCAGAGTGGGAAGAGGGGGTTGGGGCAGGAGAGAGGGCAGGGCAGAGTTATGGTCCTAGAGGGGAGTTGCAGTGGGGGAGCATTAGGGAAACGGGAGGAGAAACTAGAGACTACTTGATTTGGTTGCAGTCCTTAACTAAGAGAACAGCTGCAACTGTACGAATCACTTGCCACCCGTGATGTGTGTGTATATTCATTATAACTGAGCCAGCCCCTCCCCTTAATGCTATCCCGCTCTCCAGCCCAGAATGCAGGGACCGTGGTGGGGAAATACACAGATGATGCAAAGGAATAAACAGCAACATACAGCTTACCGCTGCCCCAGAACATTGTTTGCAACCAGTCCCTTCGCGGGTGCACGAGCCATTTGTTGAAGCAGTACTGCTGTCTCATAGCCTCGGTGAACGGGATTTCAGGGAACATGTCGGTCACGTTGTTGCTGCTGAAGGTTAAGTTGATCTCGGTACACGCCTGTGATGGAAATGGGAACTGTCAAGATGGAAAGGGGGAGGATCTGTATTAAAGTCCACTGATTCCTCCAAGCAGCGTACCTGATAGTCCCACGCCTCGGCATCTGGGCCGATGCCACAGCCAGTCGGGTCAGAACATTTTCTGTACTGTTTGTATATGTCGTAACAAGGCGCCATTCCAGTCGAGTTGTAGAACACTCCTGTCAGGCAGAAAGACAGTTAAGCTGGGCTGCCGATACCTCAATGGCTGCGCTACCCAGAGCAACCCCAAAGAACTCAAGCTGAGAGACCAGCCCGAGAAGACGTAAGGAGATCAGGGTGTGTGGGCAGGGTAACAGATCTAAAAGGCTGCGTGCCAGGCTGTAGTAAAGATCACAGCTCTCCACCTGCCTAGTCATTAGATCAGCAAAACCATTGCCATATATTCGTTGGCTGTGGGAGAATCCCCTTCTCTGCAACACCCAGTGTCCGCAACAGGCCCCCTGGGTCTTTGTGCCTCGTTAGCTCTCCCAGATCTGGTCTCGGCCCTACGTGAATCTCAGACTAACTCACTTCAGCTGTTGTATAGTCTCTCACACAAACTATCCCGAACTGAATTCTCAAACCGCACAAGGCTAGTGGCTGTCCACCCCCCAGGGTGTATTTACTGCAGCTTCAAGACAGCAACTTAAGCAAACTGGCCAATGCCAGCCCTGCAAAGAAAGAATTTTGTTTGATCACGGATTGAAAAAGGGAGGGCGACATGCCCAGACTTGCCCAGATGAAAACGAGTACCTGGCCAATACAAGTCAATCAGGCGTAGCATGGGAGCTGGAGGAGACTGGGCGCCTTTGTGTGGATGAATAATTGGCAGATAGAGAAGAGAAGGAAGGACTGTTTGCTGCCTGCCACTCAAGTGACCTGCTCATATAGTAGCCCAAAAGGAACACTACAGACGAACACCAGTGATAGTACCGCTAGTCTCCTCTGCTGAGCACACAGCACTTGGTGCTCCTGCCGACTAGAAGACAGGATTCGGAAGAGTCCGACAGACCCAGCTCCCCAAGGAGTGAGACTGAAGGCTCCACTGAAAACCCCTACATGGGGGCAAGGAGTCACTCCTTATAGACACCTGCAGAGAGATTCCTGCGCCCCTCCTGGTCACAAGGCACCTTTCAGAGGGATGTCGCTCAGCGCTCCGAGCCAATCTCTCACATCGGACACATACCTGGCTAAACTCCTGGACGGAGCATGCAGCCTCCGCTCACAGAACGCGCTGTGTGATGTAACGCTGGAGGCAGATGGGGTTCGCTTTCCTGCGCACAAGATCATTTTGGCTTCAGCGAGCAATTACTGCAAGATCCTGTTTGTTGGAAACTCGTCCCGTGCCGGGAGCCCCGATGCGAACGTGCAGCTGAAAGCCATCAGCGCTGGGGGGCTGAGGAATGTTCTCAACTTCATTTACTCCAACAAACTGGAACTCTCCCTACAGAACGTCGAAGAGACGTTCAAGGCGGCAGAAACCCTTCTCGTCCGGGAAGTGATCAAGCTGTGTTTTCAGTTTCTGGAGGACGGCCTGAATCACAAGAACTGCCTGGACACACTCAACATCGCTAGGAGGCTTGGTCCAGAAGAGTTGAGACAGAAAGCCATGTACCACGTAGGGCAGCACTACAGACAGATACTGACTGACCCTCAGTGCATGAAGGAGCTGGACAAAGAGACCCTGTGTGAAATCTTAGACAAGACAGACATGGCCGGGTGCACCGAGCTGGAGCTATTCAACGCTGCTGTACGCTGGCTGCTGCATGACAGCGCGAGGCTGAAAGGAGCGGCAGATATTTTAAGGCGAATCCGATTTCCTCTCATTCCTCTGCGGGATCTGCAGAGATACGTGCAGGAAACCCCCATTATGAGGACAGACTCGGAGTGCCATAGGTACCTCCAGGAGGCTCTAACCTACCACTCCCAGCTGTATGCTCAGCCAGTCCTGCAGACTCAACACACAAGCATCCGCTCCAGCTCCTCTATGCTGCTGATTCTTGGTGGCAGAACCACGGACAACAGAGTCTGCAGAGACATGTGGGCTGCAGATGAGAGCTGCAGTGCATGGAGAAAGATAGGTGAACTCGCCACACCTGTCTACAACCACTGTGTAGCTGTGATCAATAACTTCCTCTTTGTCATCGGCGGCCAGTCCAGATTTGATCCCGCAGGGAAACATCCTTCAAACGAGGTAAGGCGCTTTAGGTTAGAGGGAATCAAGTGCTCGAAGGGAGTTCTGTACACACACAGGCTCAGAAGAGCTAAGGCCAATTTCCCCACTAGGTACCGAAAGTCAATGTTCAGAGGCGCTGAGCTTTCACAACTCCCACTATAGTCAGTGGGGGTCGCAGGTGTCCAGCATAACTGTGAAAAAACCCAGACCCCTTATTTAGCTGCCTAACGTTCATTGGAAAGCGCTGGCCTTGAACACGGCAGAGACAAATGGCCCTGCAGAGACTGAAGAGCTGCCTGGCATGCGAACGGTCTCCCTCAGTTCACAGCACTGCTCAGGATGGCCGCAGAGTAATGACCGGGTTGAATCACTCGTCACTCTCCTGGAGAGGGATAAGAGGAGAAGTCGTGTTTGAGATCGGAACGGAGTCATCTCCTCCAGGCTGCCCAGGGCAGGTCTGCTCCTACAAGGTATTTCCTAGTGCTCTGTCCAGCTTTAAAATCCCTCTGGGGACGGGGTTCCCACCACGTCCTTTGGGAGACAAGTTAGGCCAGTCAAACTCTCCATATCTGTTTAATATATTCCACTTCCGTGGATCACATCAGAAACACTTGTACGCCAGCCCCAAACCAGGCCAACCTCAAATACCTGAAGTAGTAGAACACCGGCCCACATCCATCAATCCTCCTGGCCTTTGAGCTCTGCTGCCTGACCCAGTCCCACTGAAACAGGATCATATTCAGACCATCCCCTCTGCCGCAAAAATCGCTCTAGCAAGGGCAAGAGTTACAGTTCGAGTCTCCTTAAAAGAAGCGCCTCCATTTCTCTTGCCCACGAAGGGTGAATATTCCCCCTCTCCCCCGTACATGCCCCAGCTCCAATGTCTTGCCCCTGCCTAGGAAGTAAGACACCATTGTTTCAGGGGTTAGCTAGAGTGTGTTAGCGCAGGTGGGGCTCAGCGCCCCACTTGCTAAATGTCACTTTGTGCTTAGAGCCCAAACTGGTTGCCCCCAGGGTCTCTGGCAAACTCTGCCCCCCAATCAGACTTAATGGGAGGGGGGGTTAGGGAGGCTGCAGGAAGCAGCACAGTGCTACCAGCATCCCAGAGGCTCTTCTGGTCTAGTCCCTTCAACCCCACCCAAAAAGGGTCAGCTCTGCCCAGGAGATGGGAAGCCTCAGACCAGGCTGGGACGAAGCGCTGGTCAGGTGGTGGCAAGAGGACAGAGGGGGATAGCGGTGCTGTGTCTTCAGCAGAGAGTTGTTAACAACCAGGAGTGAATTAACATGCCAGCCTGGCTGCTGTAGATCAAGCCAAGTTCTGCTCCGTAAGGAGGATCACACGGGTTTCCAGCTGGAAGCCTTGTTCTGACAGCCCCCTCGGTGGTAGTTTCCCATGGCCCAGGTGGGATTCCCGAGACAACCCATCTCTGTCAGGCTACAGCATAGAGCCTTGTACCAGGTTCTTATCACTTGCCCTGTTTAAATAAGTAGCTCAAGAAACACACGCAGCTTTCGCTGTGGCCCGAGATGTAACTTTGTGGAGGGGGCGTTGCGTAGATCTTACCCACACACAGTCAGAAAAGCTCTATAGCATTTAGGTCCTGTACGCAGACAAAGCTGAACAGGTTTGTTTAGACTTGGGGCACACTAAGTGCCATTTAAAGGAACCATTCAGGCTGGGCTGTATTAGCCCTCTCAGCTGAAAGGGGGGCTACCCTGGAATCCCGGGGTGTGCCTGCAGCACGTGTAGACGTACTGTGCTCATTCTAATCTAGCTAGCTTATGAATTGGAGTAGTGACGCTGTGGCAACACAGGCTTAGGCATGGGCCAGCTGCCCGAGGAATTATCCAGGGCTCTGGGCAGTCTTGTACAACCCACATGAAAGCCCGTGAAGCTGCAGCCTCACTGCTCTGGTACCCAGGCTAGGCCGATTAAAGCTAGATCAGGCACGTCTACACAATTGCAGTCACACCCAGTGAGCGCAGTGCATAGCAGTTCTTAAAGCCAGGCCTGTCTCCCACCAGCCTGGCTAGCTCACTGCCTGGCGCAGTGACCACTGTTCCCTCTGTTGTGATCCTAGGTGTTCCGCTTTGATCCCCGTGACATGTCATGGCTCCAGGTCTCCAGCATGCTGGAGAGGAGAACGCGCTTCCACGCGGATGTGCTGTCTGATCGCATCCTGGCTGTGGGCGGCGGGACGCTGCTGGGGAAGCTCACCAACACCATGGAAGCATACCAGCCTGCGCAGAACACGTGGGAGTGCGCGGCTCCCTTCCCAGTGCCAGTGGCTGATCATGCAGGCACCATCCACAAGGGAATCCTCTACATTTCAGGTGACGCTGCTCTTGGAACTCACGTAGCTACTTTGCTTTTACCGGTAACCTTACAGTCAAGTAAGACTGGACCAGGACAGTGCTTGGATGGGCAATTGACCAGGGAAATCCATAGTGCTGTATGGGGCTGGTGAATCAATAAGTGGTGCTCCTCCTCCTGAACCAATGCCAGCCGTTACATCAGAGGGCAGTGTCTTGCAGAGAAAAGTTACAATAGGATCTTGGCCAGCTGCAGTCAAACATCCCATTGCACGTTTTGTCAGACCAGGAATTTTGACCGTGGTGTCTTGGCCAAATTCCAGCTGCTTTCCTTTAAGAAAGCAAACTAGGGTGAGATTTCCAAAGCACTGCCGCATGTTTAGCCACACACGTGACGTGCATTTGAATGGAAGATGTGGGGCTAACACCCCTGCCCTGCCCTGGAGCGCTCAGCCTAGGCAACGAAGCACAAAAAGTAACTGAAGTGTAAGTTCTTCAGGGCAAGGGCCATCTGATGTTTCTGTACAGCGCCTGGCACAATGAGGCCCCAGGCCTTATGCGGACCGTGGGCACTATTGCAATATGCTTTACTAATTGCACGCCCACGCCCTGGTAAAAGAACGTTACTAAGGTTGCAAAGTCAAACACTCAAAAGTTAGAAAATGCCAAAATTAAGGTTGCCTGGGCAACCCTAATTCAGTCCCTTTGTGCGTAAGCACTTCCATACATTCTTTAATTACATGATCACATACTATTTTTTCCACAGGACCCCCTGCCTCATTCATCCCCTGCCCCAAAGCATGGGGACACTAGAATTTTTCAAAGGAAAAGCTGCCAGAATTTTTTTTAACATGGCAAAACAATGCGTTTCCCCCTAGCCTCAATCGTGGAAACGGCTACACTGTTCTGGTTGGAATTTTCCCAAAAAAGGGTCAGCCCCTAGGCAGACACCTGTCATGGAAAAATTTCAGTTCAGCCACTTAACGTCTGGCAAAGTTATAAACAAGTCTTATCAATGGGAAGTGTTGGGCACCCACAATAATAGGCAATTCTACCAGCCCCGCCTAGGACACAACTACCTAACGCAATGTGTTAAACATATCCGGAAATACAAAAATGAAGGGTTCCTTCAGCAATTGCTAACTTGGACACGTAGTATAATGTACAGTCAGCGCTAGTCCTGTCTTATGTCAAAAGAAAGCACATCATTAACATAATGACATTCAAGGTATTGCTTGTGCGCTATAAGATGATTTGACACGGCAGTAGGAACCTTTGGTTTTTGACTTTCATCAATTTTAAGGCTAGAAATGATCATTGGGATCGAGTTCCCGGACCTCCTTGATTTGATTTGAACTGTGCAATTTGCATGGTGCATTTAATATATAATTATACTGTGGTATCTTAGGAGAAGGACACTGAAGTGTAAGACTCTGAGATCAGTTCTACCTTAGTGTCCAAATAAGCATGAAGACCCATCTGAAATGACACCTCTTAAACCCTGGATCCAGTGCAAGGCTCCTGGATCAGCCAGAGTGACCGGCTGACCTAGGTCGGAAGGATGGCCCAGTGGTTTGGGCACTAGCCTTGGGCTTGAGAGACTGGGATTCAATTCTTTGCTCCACCACAGACTTCCTGCAGGAGTTTAGGCAAGTCACTTAGCCTCTGTGTCTGTTTCCCATCTGTACAATGAGGATAAAGATGCTCCCCTCCCTCCCAGGGTGTCGTGAGAACGAATGCATTAAAAACACGGTGAAGTGCTGACATCCCATGGTTATGTCTCATTGAAGTTAGAAAGGAACATAGGACTGGGTCATTGAGTCTAGTCCCCTGCTATCATAGGCAGCCCCATCACATAATCCCATTCACAGCACTAGCCCGTGGGGTCTTATCCACAGCTCTGTCCAGTCATACTGAACAATTCCGCATGCAGTGCTGGTATGAGAGCTTCAAACAAAACGTGCTGTATCCAAGCAGACAGCGTGGGGGTGGAGAGTGTTTACACACAATCTGGAAAACCCGGAGTTAAGTGTTGTGTCAGCCACATTTGACCTCCTGTCCTCCCTTATCTTTAACTCAGAGACTCTGTCTGCATTCTTCAGTTCAGTGAGCATGAAGGGGTGTGCCTGTCAAATACTAGCCTCCTGCCTCACAGAGAGGAAGCTAGTCTACTGCAGCCCTGAGATACCCACGTGAGGGGTGTCTTAGCGCCAGTTAGAGAACAGGAACGGGCTCAGATTCAAGAATCAGGCAAAACTTGAAAATTGAAAGATGTTTCAACAGATTTCTTTTTAAATAGCCACTTTTGTGCATCTCTGCACGTCCTGGTGCCCGGTGGAAGCAGATCCCCCAAGAGAGGCTGTTCCTGCTTTCTGGTTGGGTTGGAAATACCCCACGTGCCACCATAAAATCTCGTGGGGGGAAAACCTGTTTGCAGGAGACACTTTTCACATCCAAGAGGTTTGATTTTAAAACCTCCAGACTTTTGGATGCTCATCTGGCACACGCCACTTGTAACAAGGTCCTGCCCTTTCTGGGGAGGAAGCCCCTCCCCACAGGAGAGACAGCTGGGTCTTCAGGGTACAGCACCTTGGCAAGGCTGCATATGTAGCTGGAGCACTTTCCCCTCACCATGACATAGGCAGGGATGGCTGGCAAGGCTCCCTTAATGCCTGTTTGCAGAGTGCTGTGAGCCTCTGATGAGAACAGCTTTAGCAGGGCAGAGGGACTCTCTCCTCGCTTCTCTCCTCCAGGGGGCTTTTCTGCTGGCAAGACCCTGAGGGACACATACAGCTACCTCCCTCGCCTCCGGCGCTGGATCGCTAACCGTGCCATGACTTTCGCCCGGTGTGACCATGGAATGGCTGCAGTCGGAGACAGGATCTTCTGTATTGGAGGCAGGACTTTAAATGCTGTAAGTTGGGATTTGTTCTTAGAAATGGCCAGGTGGTGCCCCAGATGCAGGACTGTATTATTCTAGTTTGATGACACTGTAAACTTCATTAATTTCAATGGATTTCAGTCTTGCAGGGTACTAATGCAGTGGTGAACAAGCCAATAAGCCTGTGCAAATGCCTAGGTCCATACAATTGTTTTCATGAGTTGCTGCCCTGTTCTAATCAAATCCTAGTTACTACCAATATCAAGAATATTTACAGCATCAATGGAAATGTTTTAAAAGCCAAATCATCATTCCTTTGCAGTCGCATCCTAATGCAGGAGTGAAACGGACAAGCCGATTCTCCTCATGCGTGCCGAGAGAAATGCAGAAAGCAAGCAGAACAGAGAGAGGAAGGATGGTCCAGTGGGTAGGGAGCTAGCCTGGATTCAGGTCCCTGCTCTGTCACAGACTTCCTTGGACAAGTCACTTAGCCCATGTCTACGCTAGAGCAGCTATAGCGGCACAGCTGGGAGCTGCAGCTAGGGTGCCGCTGTGGCGTAGATGGTTCCTACGTTGAAGGAAGGGGTTTGTCCATTTCTGAGAGACGGTACCTATGTCGACAGAAGAATTCTTGTGTCACCTAGCTGTGTTGACAGTGGAGGTCAGGTCGACCTAACTACATCACACAGGGCACAAAGTTTCTACAGCCCTGAGCAATGGAGCTAGCTCAATCTCATTTTTAGCTGTAGACCAGGCCTAAGTCTCTCTGTGCCTCAGTTCCCCATCTGTACAATGGGGAGAATAGCACTGCCCTGCCCCCCAGGGATGTCGTGAGGATAAATACATTAGCAATCGTGCTGCACTCAGATACTACGGTAATGAGGGCCATAAAAGAGAGAGAACTATCAAGTAAATCAGGTTTCTAAAGCTCTTTCCATTTTACTCACTGCAGGGGGTTGATATAGGTGAGGGCTTTTCTTTTAGACTAGCTGTCCTGTGGCAGCCTGCCTGTCAAAAGGATTCTCTGAGTGTCTCCACACTCCTCCAGGAGGGAAGAGAATTCAATGTGTAACAAGCAACCCTGCTCCGGGCCATGCACCATCCTGCACCGACAGCTCCTGTGGTGTTCTAAGCACTCTGCCTCCAGCTCCATAGGCAGAGGCTCAATGCATAAGGATACACATGGTTTGTGTTATTACTGACACCGACAACTCACTAGTGGTGGGGCAGTTTTTCAGGCCTGCCTTTAACTGGATCCCTCTGGTTTTGTGCCTTCAGTTTTGGCCACCTGCATATCCCAGCATGGTGCCTGATCTGCAGATTCAGACAGGTACCCAGGTATCTAAGTGGGTTAAATCGGTGGGTGCAAAAACACTGGCCCTTGAAGCCTTTGATATAGAGGATGGGTTGATAGAGATGGAGCTGCGGATGACCCCTCCTCTCCCCCAAGCTTCACCTTGGCTGCTGTCCATGACATAACACAACCCACCATTCAGGGGCTCCCCCCAGTGCCTTAAATCTAACGGGGACAGTCCAGACCTTGGGCTCTTTCCGCTCCTAGGTACACTTGCTTTTCCCTGCATTCCTTCTCCATTTTCCAGAGAGGAACGACCCCTCTTCAGAGCCATTTTCTGATACCACTTTGGTGTTTCACATGGGTTTCTTAGGATGCTTTTAAATTAACTGCTACATTTCAACTGTGAATGAGGCCCCCTGAGCCCCCTGGTGGGCAAATGGTTTAAGAACACAATTTGCCTTTAACCATGACTTAGGACACTGGCATCACTCATTGGGTGGGGGATCATTAGATTGAAAAAGTCCAGTGCTACAGTACCATCCACCCAAGTGGTCATGTAGCAAATCAGTGATCTGGTTCGTTGCAGGCAGAGGAATGGATTCAAGTGAACGAGACAGAACATTACTGCCCGATGACTGACCAGTGGACCACGCTGACACTATCCCCCTTTGGCTGCTGCCAGTTCAGCATCGCTGTGCTCTACTCTAGACTCTATATCACAGGAGGCGGATCGCTGCGACGCATGAGTAAAGACGATGGCGTGTTCATCTATGATCCCGACGGGAGGATATGGAAGAAAGCTGGCTCCCTGCCTCATGCTTTGGTCGATCATGCCTCCTGCATGATTAAACTGTCCTGTGAGATGACAGCTGACCAGCAGGAGAGAGGAGCGAAGTGCTCGCCCGGTGGCAACAGCAGAAAGAGATCCACTCTCAGCTTGTTCATCACCAACAAACAAGAGCCCCACTCGGCTTTTCAAAGGGAGCAGGAACTGGAGCCGTGAAGGAGCTGCTCTGATGGAGCACGTGGCAAGTGCCCTAAGCATTTAAAGAGCTCTCCTCAATTCCTAGCCAAACACTGCTGCTCGGGAGTTAGGAGCAGCACATTCTTGGCTTAACATTAGCCCGGTGCTGGCGTGCACTGCAAGCAGAATGAAGGAGGAAGTGGAGGCATGGCCTAGCCGCACTGCGCTGGCCTGGATACTTCTCTAATTTTAAAAATAAAGAATATGTTCCCTTCTAAATCTCTAACATATGCAGACCTTCTTTGAAATGAACGAAGATGAAGGTTATTTTTTTAAAAAGAGTAGTTCTAAAAAACAGTAGTTCTAAAGAAGTGTTTTAATCTGCAAATTGCACTCAAAGTTTTTAAAATGTCAAAAATCTCCTTACAAAGTCCCCTTAGGCACATACGTTAGATTCCCTCCCTCCCTCCCTCCCCAGTGAGAAGCCCAATATAAACACAGAGATGCGTAGATTTTAAGGCCAGAAGGGACCTTTAGGATCATCTAGACCAGTGGTTCTCAACCCATGGCCTGCGGGCCACTTGAGGCCCAATCAGCACACAGCTGTGGCCCACGTGACGTCCTTAAGGCCATATATCTGTGTGGATGTGGCTCATGTAACACAGAGAGCTGCATGTGTGGCCCACAATGGTAAATAGGTTGAGAACCACTGATGTAGTCTGACCTCCTGCAGACACAGGCTAGAGAACCTCCAGCAGGGACTGCTGAATCGAGCCTGTAACTTTTGATTGAGCTGGAGTATGAGTAAAATTTTCCAAAGGGCCTAAATGACCTAGGAGCCCAAGCCTCACTGGGAGTCCATGGGGCTGAGACTCCAAAGAGCATAGGGATATGTCTACAAGAGCTGATGGCAGCGTACACAGGCATGCCCATTCTAGCTATTATCTAGCTAACATGGGTAACGATAGCAATGAAGACGTGGCAGCCCAGGCTAGCAACCCAAGTACCTACTCAGGGTCCCCAGCAGGCTTGTACTGTGGTTGCTAGCCCATGCCAACACATCTTCCCTATTACTGTTCCCCTTGCTAGCTAGGTTAAAGCTAGCCCTGTGCTAGGCTCACACCTTCCCTGGCAGCGTAGACATACCCTGAAAAAATGGGCAAGACCCAAGCTAATAGTTACGTCATGTGGGAGCTGAAAGGTTAATTCATTGTCTGTGACGTGTTAAGGTCCAGGTGCTACTGCAGTGCAAAGTGTTCCATAGCCCCTGAAACAATATGGGAGAACTCAGCGTTCACAAGTGCTTCTGAAGGAGAGTTTCAAATAAAGCAAAGCTGATAAAACTAACTCACCGATAAGAGCCGCCAGTCCTTTAATATGGTCCTGATGTGCAAGGATCTGGTCACAGCCAACCTGGATATGGGACACACACACTTTGGTCAGTTTCCAGACAGATGCTTTAAATGACAAGCAATTAGAAGTTAGTTTGGAGGTCTCAGTTTCACAAAGAGATTATCCTGGAAGCTTCAAAACAATGGATGAGGAAAGACACTCCACTCGGACTTTGAGGCTAGAAGGGACCATCGTGATCTAGTCTGACCTCCTGCATATTGCAGGCCACAGAACCTCACCCACCCCCATCAGCAATAAACAGTAACTCAGCCAGAGGTTAGGGGACTTAAAGACATCAAGTTATAGAGATGCCACCATTTTCTCTAGTTTAAACCAACAAGTGACCTGTGCAGAGGATGGTGAAAAACGCCCAGGGTCTCTGCCAATCTCACCTGGGTGAAAGTTCCTTCCCAACCCCAAATATGGCAATCAGTTAGACCCTGAGCATGTCGTCAAGACCCCCAGCCAGACACCTGGGAAAGAATTCTCTGAATAACTCAGAGCCCTTCCCATCTCCAGCAGTTGGACATATTTGCTACTAGCAGTCACAGATGGGCCACATGCCAATGTAGGCAATCTCATCATACCTTCCCCTCCATCAACTTACTTAGCTCAGCCTTGAACCCAATTAGGTTTCTGCCCCACTGCTCCCCTTGGGAGGCTGTTCCAGAACTTTACTTCTCTGATGGTTAGAAACCTCTGTCTAATTTCAAGCCTGAACTTGTTGATGACCAGTTTATATCCATTTGTTCTGTGTCAACATTGGCCCTTTAAGTTAAATAACTCCTCTCCCTCCCTTGGATTTCTCTCTCAGATGTATTTATAGAGAGCAATTATATCTCCTCTCAATCTTCATTTGGTTAGGCTAAAGAAACCAAGATCCCTGAGTCTCCTTTTGTAAGGAAGGTTTTCCATTCCTCTGATCATCCTAGTAGCCCTTCTCTGCACCTGTTCCAGTTTGAATTCATCCTTCTTAAACACGGGAGACCAGAATAGCACACACTATTCCAGATGAGGTCTCACCGGTGCCTTGTATAATGGCAATAACACTTCCCTCTCTCTACTGGAAATACCTCGCCTGACGCATCCTAGGATTACATTAGCCTTTTTCACAGCTACATCACATTGGCAGCTAATAGTCATCCTGTGATCAACCAATACACCCAGGTCTTTCTCCGTCTCTGTCGCTTCCAACTGATACGTCCCCAGCTGATAGCAACAATTCTTTTATTCCCTCAGTGCACGACTTTGTATTATTAAATTTCATCCTATTTCTCCAGTTTTCAAGGTCCTCCAGATCTTCTCTCTCTCAGGCATTTTAGCCGAGTTTAGCTGCTTTGTAAGGGGATAATGGAACAGTTTTGTCCTCTAATTACAGAGTGTGTTGGAGGACCTGGCCAGGAAATGAGCAGTTCACCCTGGAGCCACGATGTTAAAGGGCTGCAGTAGGGCAGCAGAAAAAGGTGGGGGGAATCGAAGTCAGTTACAGCCCTTTAGTATGTCAGTGTTTAGCAGAGTTTGGGTGACAGAAGGTGCTGGGCTAATAGCCCAGAGGAGGAGGCCAAGATTTTCAAGAATTACATTGCTGCTAGGGGCCCAACTTGAGACACCTTCAAAGGACCTGATGGTCAGAGGGCCAACCACTCGGCCTCTGAGAACCAGACTCCTCTAAGGGGTCTCAAATTGGGCCCCCCAAAATCACCAGTTGCTTGTGAAAATCTTGGCCTGGGGTTTTATCAGTTGTCACCCTCGGTCCAACATGGGCCCCAGCAACGCATGCTTCTCCACACCACCCGGCATAGTGCCTCAACTGCCCGAGGAGGACCACCTATTGGAGAGGATGGGGAAAGTCATTCTTTGTGGCTCATTCACGAGCTCCTTAGCAAAACAGCCAAGTGGAGCAGTTAGGAACTTGGGGGAAGTTCTGTGCTGTAGCACTGTGGCCCAAGAGCACTACAAGCCACACACCAGAAACGGAATGAAAACCATCAATGCCATTTGACCTAGGCCACCTAAACACCACCAGGACACTACTGCCCTAGATGGATTGGGAGGGGTGACTGGAGACCTCCGTACCGGGGTCCCAATCCTTTGGGCTATTTAGTGAGATGGTGTGGATCAGGCACTGGACTGGACCTCAGGATACCTGGGTTCAATTCCTGGCTCTGCTACTGGGTGACCTTGGACAAGTCATTTCCCCTCTATGCCTCAGTTTCCCCATCTGTATAATGGGGATGCTGATACTGACCTCCTTTGTAAAGTGCTTGAAGATCTAATGATGATAAGAGCTAGGTATTCTATTATGTTCTTATTCTAGTGTCCACAAAACAGTGTATTATTCTAGAAAGGATATCCACAAGTCTCAGCCTTGCTCTCCAGAGTGTGTTTTCCCTGGGCGAATGGAGAGAGGAAGAATTACCACAGGACAAAGGTCAAAAGGATTAGTTGTCTAGAAATGATCAAAAATATAAACTCGGGGGAACAAATCCTGTTCTTGCTTCCACTGTGCTACCGTATAGTCTATGACCTGGCAACGAGTGATTCTGGGTGCCTCAAGGTGGTGGGGCAGGGGGCTGACCTGAGACATCTTAAAAGGAGTTTGATTATTAGGAAGTCCGAGTCACTTGCCCTTGGAGAATCAGAACCCTTTAAAGGCGTCTCAAGTTGGACAACCAAAAAGCAGAGGTTCCTAAAGTGATTAGATACTTTTGAAAGTTTAAGTCAATGTGCTTGTATTGTGTGTAACCTGAGTGAAAGCAGAGGTTGGCTGAGGCTGACCGCAGCCATCCCTCTTAGGGCAATCAGTTTCAGATGTATTTAGTGGCAGGACAAAAAGAAAAGAACACACAAGATGATATTCATTGTCTCAAGAAGGTGTAAGAGCGCTTCTTGATCCCTCCAGCGCCCTAGCACTCACCTTGACGGGGTTAGCAGGGAAGTGACCCATGAAGTCTGTTTTGTAAGGATAGTCCATCATAGCCATCATGGTGAAGGCATTTCGAGCGAACTCAAACAGCTGGTAGACATCTTCCTTGCAAGAAACCCTCTTGCACGTGGCCATTTCACTGCTGATTCTATCGTAGGCTGCAGAGGGAAAGAAAAGTGATACATATGCTCCGAAGAGCGTAAACTGATATCACAGAGCCGCGCCATGTTTCCTTCATTCCACGGGACTGGCTAGTCAGGAGTAATATGAAGCTATGCAAACAAGAACAGGGTTTGTAATACTATATATTAACTTACACAAGTTTGGGTAATAACCCTGCATTCTTCCGCTGACCTCGCTGCTTCTTGGCGGGGGGGGGGGGGGGGGGGGGGCGGGGCTGGCTTACCCACGCCGCCAGGAGAATCCCTTCTGTTAGCATAGGCAATGTCAACACTGAAGCACTACAGCAATGTAGCTGTGCCACTGTAGCATTTTAAGTGTAGACAAGTCGTTACTCCTTTCCACTCCTGGAGCCTAGTCTCTCCCCAGCAGGATACAACTCCCACTGGCAGCTAATGAGGATTACTGGTTCCCTGCAGCAGGAGGGTCGGCCTCTTTCGTTTGCTCCCAGAGTTGTTTTCACTCCCATTAGTTCTGCAGGTCCAGCATAGCCCTGGGGGAATGCGGCTTTGTGCTGCCTCAGCTGTGTTCTAATTGCAGATTCCAAGACAGGCAGAGGCAGAAAGATCCCAGCTGCAGTCAGATCTGGGGTTGAATTTGCAGAACTGGTAGTTGGGGGGGAAAGCATATTTTTCCATTTGGGAGCTGTGAGAGTCACTGAGTGAGAATAAACCTGGGGCTCACAGCGTCACTACAGCTCAGATGCCCCTTAAAATGCAAAGATCACCTGGAGAGGCCTGCTAAAATCAGGAGACCCGGCTCGGAAAAGGAGCCCTGCTGCAGACACCCTAGGTTAGCTGAGACTGCACCACACAGTGCCCTCTCGAAAGCTTATGCTCTAATAAATTTGTTAGTCTCTAAGGTGCCACAAGTACTCCTGTTCTTCTTTTTGCGGATACAGACTAACACGGCTGTTACTCTGAAAAGTGCCCTCTCTGGCTCAGTTAGCACCAGCGGTTGCATTAGCGGTCCCAGCACATGCCCACTTTACGTCAGAGGAATAGGGACCGAGCAAACAAGAAGCGAGGGAGTGATAAGTAAGAAGGAAGGGTGAGAAAAAACAATGTTTGCTAAGGTTCCAGTAAGAGACTGCTTGGGATCATCAAACAGTTGCTGACATCACCGTCATCTTGCACACAATGCACCTCATCTGCTTGTGCATCACGTGTATATACATAAAAAAAAAACCCTGAGGCCTTTTCTACATGAGGAAGTTACACCCGCCTAACTTAAGGTAGGTCTACACTACGGGGGGGGGGGGAAGGGTGTTGACCTAAGATACGCAACTTCAGCTACACGAATCGCGTAGCTGAAGTTGTGTATTTTATGTCGACTTACCTGGCTGTGAGGACGGTGGCGAGTTGACCGCTGCCACTCCCCCGTCGACTCTGCTTCCACCTCTCGCTGCAGTGGAGTTCCGGAGTCGACGGCAGAGCGATCAGGGATCGATTTTATCGCGTCTACACTAGACGCGATAAATCGATCCCCGATAGATCAATTGCTACCTGCCGATCTGGTGGGTAGTAAAGACGTGCCCTAAAGGTGTGATTTTAAATTGATTTAGTTAAACCAGTGCAAACATCTGTGAGGACACACTTATTTCAGTTGAAGAGGGTCTCATTTCAATCTAGCTGAAGTGTTTCACTGTAAACCAAAATAAACCACTCTTAACCCTAAATAAGCATCTGCCCAGGGGGTTGCACTGGTTTAACTAAATTGGCTTAAAAACTGCAACTATCGCAGTCCGAGAGGGCCTCGGAAACGGCTTCTGCCTGCTGTTCGGAAGCACTCTGCTGTGGGCAGCCAAGCTCATCTTACCTCCACTCAAGTAGAGGTCATTGATTTCCTGGAAGGCTCTGCTCACGGCCTTGACACAAGCTGGGCTCGAGCTCTGAAAATCCTAAAATGATATATGAGAGAGAGATTAGAGCAGCCAAGCCAGGAAGTTACACAAACACGGATAACAGCTCTGAGGTCTGTATCCAAGGGGAGCAGCCCCTGCCTGCTTTAGCAGCCAGTCATGGCAGGGCACTACGAGCCACCAACGGGGCTAACAGACTACAAGCCACTTTGGCAAGTCATATGTACACGCTTATGGATGGTGCTGATACATCCCCCCCCCCCCACCCCCCATTCCCCTCTGGTGCAGTACGCTGCACGTCCATCTTCTCCCAACAGCATGGCAGCCAGTTTGTTTTCTGCCATCCCTCTGCTGGAAAGAGTCGGATATACTAACTTCTCTCTCAGTACAAAGTGACAGCAGGGGAGCCGCTCAGCAGCTAGACAAGGGAATGGGTCACGGTCACAGAGCTCCAAGGCCTTGTTTCTTATTTACACTACGGCCACTTGGGAGCATTCTGCCAGTGCAAAGGGGCCTCAAAAGCAAGAGTGAATTATGTTTTGGGAGGCAGCATTGCCTACTGGATCGGGACTCAGAAAACCTGGCTTCTACTCCTGGCTCTGCCACTGGTCTGCTGGATAACTTTGGGCAACCCACTTCCCTTCTCTGTGCCTCAATTTCCCTTTATCATTTATTTGTAAAGTGCTTTGAGATCTACTGCTGAAGAAGATACAAGAGCTAGGGATTATTGTTACTAATAACAGTCATTTTAAGATCCTTTTATCCTACCAGAGTGGTGTGAAGTAGCCACAGGTGATGTCTACGCTAGGAAAAAAGTGTTAACAGTTTTTCTAGTGAAGACATGGCCTTAAGGTAAGCAAGAAACAGGGCCCTAGTTTCTATTACCACCTCTCCCAATCACCTGATAAGCCTGGTACTAAATCACTTGTGCAAGGCTATTGGAAGTGTGCACTTGGGTGTACCCGAGTTGCACACACAAAAGCCCACATTTAACTCAGCTTTGTGAAAAAAGTACACAGGCATTTATAAGCGCGGCCACTACCTTCGGTGCTGCACTCCTACGCCCCGCATCTCCTCCGTGTGTTCTGAGGCTTAGTGTTTATAGAGTGATTTGGAGAGCCTTCAATAGAAGGCATTTCACTCCAAGTAAATGCAGTCTAGCTCATGCAAAATGAATGAGAAGAAGAAAACTACTGCCAGTGAATCATGAAATGTTTGCCTTTAGGAATATTAACACCACAGGTGCATTCTCTCACCAAGGACAGCAACTGAACTCCGAATTGCCTTCTCTTCAAATGCACACAATGCTGCTAGGAAGATTCCTTAAAGGTGAAAGGAAGCACTTTTAAAAAAAATACACAAAGGGACTGTTTGGGATCTTAACACACTAATAGTCTTAACGCTGCAGATAAACACATTTTGGGAGTCAATGGAAAGGGTTGTTTTTTTTAAATGTAAAAGACCCAGCAAAAATTCAATTTCAGATTTCTGCAATAATTAATGGTATCATTAATACCTAAAGCAGAGCAGGGAGCTACGTGTCACACACTGCGTTAGGGAAGGAATTAACTTCACTCACGGAAGAATTCTCAGAGCTGGGCCAGGTTGGTGATTAAGAAGAAATGGTTTCAATATTTAGTTTTCAAAAGCGTATCTTTAAGGCATAACATCCTGTATTCCCTTAACAATTTAGGATCTTAAATGAGACTTTTTATTTGGTCACCTAAAGAGCATTTCAGTTCATCTTCACACAAGCCATTCCCTTTCCTTAAGATTTTTCACAGATCTCTCTGGGCGCTAAGCCACCAAATCTAAATAAGGTTTTCAGAACAAGAGTGTGCAAGCTCAAAGGCACTAGTGTTTAGATTAACAGGCAGTTAATTTAGGGCCAAGTTAAGGAAACGTTCATTCACATCAGCGTGTGGAACTCCATGCTGCAGGAGGTCACCAAGTCAGACACAGTGACTATATTCCAAGCAGCGCTGGACAGTTTATCCCCACGAGTTTATCTGTTGCTTTGCAAGCTAAGATTGACAGAATCCAGTCTCCTACCTTGGGACACAAGACAACAGCCTGCAAGTTCCCTCCTACCTTTCCAAGTATATTCGGGAAATGAGCAGGAATATTAAAGGCTCTTTTTAGCTTCCTTTGATGGCAAAGACAGAGGCAGGATATCAGACTGGAAGGAGCAATGACCTGGTAAATGTGGCAGGATTTCAGTGAGAGTTTTGCTGCTCACTGGCCAAGAGGAACGAATTTCCCTCCTCTGCCTCACAAGCAAACTCATTTTAAATTGCATCGAAGAGGAGGGAGGAGTTCTGCAGGCTGCCCTCGTGAGAGTTGATTAATCACAATCACATGGGACTGGAATCAGGATACGGAACTGTGATGGGTGTACCAGGTAGAGCCCTGCGCTTATTTTAAAATCCCACTCCCATCCTGCAATACCCACTCCCACCCACTCTCGCACGGTTTCTTGCATTTTTATCCCACTCCCACCCACAAAAACCTTAGATCCCGCAAATCCCACAAGAGATGGATTCCCTCATGCTACAAAAAAAGTCAGTTAATATGTGTTTGTGTGTATTTTTATATATAAAAAATAAAAACTGAATTTGGACATTATTTTTACCACTAAAAGAATAAAACAAATCTTGCTTAAATGATGTCAAAAATACTTTAACTCCTGTTATAATAGAATTTCAGCAATGTAAAGCAAGTTTTTTTTTTAAAAAAAATAAAGGTTTTAATACTTAAATTTAAGCGAGGGGTAGAAAGATTTGATGTCTATTTATGACAAGCTGATGAGAGATTTAGTGTTTTCCCGCAAAATTACCACAGTCTGTTTTTTGTTGGTTTTTTTGCCCACCCGATCCCACCGACAACAAAATACATTTTACCCGTTCCTGCTATTATGACAGTGGGTCCTGTGTAGGGTTACCATACGTCCGGTTTTTCCCGGACATGTCCGGCTTTTCGGCAATCAAACCCCCGTCCGGGGGGAATTGCCAAAAAGCCGAACATGTCCGGAAAAATGCCGGCTGGGCACTTCCCCTCCCGCGGCTGCTCAGCTCCTCCCCTGACTCTTCGGCTCTGTTTAAGAGCCGAGCTGCCCGAGCGCTATGGGCTTCAGGCAGCCCCCTTGCCTCCGGATCCCAGCCGCCGGCCAGGCACTTCCCCTCCCGGGCTCCGGTGGC
>NC_048314.1:6528600-6627013 GCF_013100865.1 Trachemys scripta elegans
CCCCCCCCCCTTACCTGCTTCAGGCTTCCCGCGACTCAAATGTTCGCGGGAAGCAGGGGAGGGGGCGGAGACTTTGGGGAGGGGGCGGGGCTGGGGCGGGGCTGGGGGCGGGGTTGGGGCCCCTTTAAAGTGTCCTCCTTTCGGAGGCACTAAATATGGTAACCCTAGGGCTAGGGCAGTGCAAAAACCCGGCACCCCCACACAAGGCGGGCCCACCGCAACCCATCCACAAGGCAGCTCCACGGCCCCACCCTTTCACCAGCTGCTGACAGTATCTAGAGAGCGAACCCCTGTAGATCGGATTCAGAACATCATTTTCTAACGTGAACTGTGGAAGTGGGAACACTGCAGCATCTTTAGCTAGGCACAGACACTTTTAACATTAGCTATCCCAGTGCAGTGTGATAATAATACAAATCTTTAGAACCACGTAAAAAAACCTGGCAGATTAAATTATTTTTATGGCAACTGGCAAATCCCAGGCTGGTCAAATACTGGCCAGGTGGTAACCCTGGAGGCTGGAGCATAGGAATATGATGAGATGGGGGTTTGCCATGGCCCTGCATGAAGCAGCGTCCAAGGAAGGGGATACGGTGATCCTGTACAATGAAATCTATGCCCAGTGTGTACAGCCCAGGACTGAAATGTGCACAGCCCCAGCCACCCACATGCAGCACGACAAAAGTCTCGGTTGGACCATAGATTAGAGCGAACAAAGCGAAGAGAAATATCGACAGAAGGTGCTTACATATATACTGTGGTGATGGAAACCCAACGAAAGATAGGAAGCTCCTCGTTTCAAGTCACAGTTGTCACATCCATCCCCAACAACTTCTTCAGAACTCCATGGACATAAAATGGCATTGGAAGGGTAGAGAAAGGCCAGAGACGGACAATATTTTTGAGAGTGAACCATTGGCTCGAGGGCCAAAAGAGCTGGACAGTGGAAGCTGAAGCGCTGGGGGAAAGGAGTTTTACAATGGAGCAACTTTGCTTCTCGAATGCTAACTCTGAACCACCCACTCTGCACCTTGCCAGCTCACTCCCCTCCATGGGTTCTGGAGTTGGTACTGGCATAGGTGATGGGTAGCTGCTGATAGTGGAGGCGCAGTAGCAGGCCTCCCACCCCCACAGCCATAGGCAACTTCCTGGTGACTGCCAAGGCACTCTCCAGCAACACCCCCTGACCACGGCACACTGAGCCCCAGGGAAAATGGCACTCTGGGCAAACTTGCATTTTGGTGCCCTGGCCCTCGTAGCCTCCCCCAGTCCCCCAACCCTCTCTGCTCCCCAATGCCCCCACCCATCACACAATCCCCCTCCCCCTCCCACTGCCTCCCAGGCTCCCCACAATCACTCCTAGCCCCCATCTCCCCTCATTACTCCTGGACTCCACTGCCTCCCCCACGACCACTCTCTTGCTCCAGCCCCTGCTATCTCCCTGGGCTCCCCACCCCCAGCTCCTCTGGATCCCACTGCTTCTCCCCCCACATTGCCCCAACTGACTCCCAGAGCTCCAGGCAGGCTAGTCCAGACACATATTTGAGTGGCCTGCGAGGAAGGGATGGGACTTAGCAGGCTTCCCCCTGCCCCTTCGCGGAGATCTGTGCTGCCAGCTCGGTCTCGCTTCCCTGCTCTGGGCACCATCTAGCGGGACTCAGCAGGAGTGCTCGCTGCTGGTGCCTTTCCCAGGCACCACTTCAACCACACTCAGCCTGATTCCCACCCTGGCAGAAAGCTGGGGGGCACGTGACCCTACGCGCAGCCCCCCCGTCACCTATAGATACTGGTATGGCTATTCCATTCCTGCCTCTTCAGGAATCAGTATATCCATTTTTAGTAACACAGGGTGCTTTACAAATAGCATCTAGTTTTTCAAAACGTTTCACAGAATGTTTGGTTTCCTTAGCAGCCTCCCCTCCCTGCCCCACATGGCCTCTACCTTCTGCTCCTGCTCATTGCTCACCCTCACCCCGCCCTGCGCCATCGGGACTCCCCCCCCTGCACCTGCTCCTTGCTCACCCTTCCCTGCTCCATCAGGACTCTACCTCCCCCCTTAATCTGCTATCTGGATGAGTGTTTTTGCTTTCATTCTTTTCCAAAATAACCAGGTTAAGTACGTTAGTGTGTAATTATAACCTCTCTAAGACATCATTTTAATTTACCATTTAGAATTATTGTGGGTATGTAGATGTTTCACAAGGTAAATTATTTCCTGCTGCCCTCTTGTTACGCATCTTTTAGGCAATGCAATTTAAGGTGATCTAGCTTAGAAACGGTAAAATTAAATGTTGGTAATTTATTTGTATTAAATTGACCAATAATTTTGGGTAACTCCAAATTTAAACAATTCTGCATAAAGCAGTACAAGATACCATTTCAAAGCGGCAATTGTGAGAGTAAACTTCAACCAGAATTTACCATGTAAAACTGTAATCCAGGTGTACCTATTTACATATCATCTTTGGCTGATCCACTGTGGAAAGAGAACAGGGGTAGAGCAATCTGTCTTAAATAATAGGAGGGAAATAAAAGAGAAAAAGCAGAGGGACCCAGAGAACTTTTCTGCTCAAACAAAATGATTGATATTCCTGTATTTCTAAAGACCTGCATTTACACCGAGATTTATTTTGAGGTTGCATAAATCTCTCCCCCTAGATTAACTCATTCCCAAACTTCCATTCTGAGAGACTTGCACAGGGGCTAGGGGATTCCTTACATGGGGTTGCTCCATTATCCTCCTTTCAAAGTTGGTGCATCACAGCTGTTTTGCTCACAAACACCTAGGCAATGATAAGGAAGCTATTTGAATAGAACAGAATGTATCATCATATTTCTATATTTCTTGCAGCAATGGGCTGACCTTCCTGGGACCTGCTTCTATTGTTCAGATCAGCAACAATATGGCTCACTGTAAAGAGCTTTTTTATTGGCTGTGGTAATTCACTTTCCTTGGCCCTAGATTAGAAATATGAAAACGGAATGCTGGAAGCCCGTTTAAGATGACAAGAAGGATCAAGTGTGTAATCAGTTGTAAAGGAGCCCTACAAATCACATACATAGCTTGCTCCTGTCTCCCTTAAACCCGGGAATTAGGATCAATGTATTCTCGTTTCTGAAACAGCCACAGTTCCTTTAAGATCCAAGTGGTATCTTTTATATTAGATGCTCAAGAATTTCATTAGCAATTGGAAGGAGGATGTGGGATTGAATTTAAAGCCACACAGGAAAATGACAAAAGTGCTTGGTTAACTCTGCAATGTATCATGGGTGGGAACATTTCCTCCTGAGCCCCACAGATGTCCAGCTTATGCCTTGAAGCATGAAGGTTGATAACATTTGAAATGTAGAATCCTGACAATTCCAGACTGGCCACCAAATGAATGTCCACCACCTCTAAATGGTTAACCTCATCAAAGTAATCACTAGGGCTATCAGAAACAGATAGTTAAGGGTTAACCCTGTAAAGGGTTAAAAAGCTCACCTAGCATAGCTGACACCTGATCTGTTAGTCTTTAAGGTGCCACCAGACTCTTTGTTGTTTTTGTAGATACAGACTAACACGGCTACCCCCTGATACTTGACAATGGGAGGATAAGATGTTTCAAAAGGAAGGAGGGAAGTTTCCTTTGTTTAGAGTCAGTTTCAGCCCGAGTGGAAAAGATCAAGGAATCAGCCTCTTAGAGTAGTGAGTATTAAAAAAGGAATAAAGAGGTTTATGTTTATTTTCTTTTTGTAACTCGTCTTGGGCATTAGGAAATAATCAAATTGGGTATTTTTTGTGTAACTAAGTTTTTGCCCAGGGGAACATCCTCTAGCAGGAGGAGGTTAAAGGGGAGATCTCACAACTAATACTTTGTCCTGCCATGAGTGCAGGGGACTGGCCTAGATGACCTCTCGAGGTCCCTTCCAGTTCTATGATTCTATGACCCTAACTTTGTGGTGCCACAGATCAGGTGTGCAGAGAGGAGCGGGCCTGGGGAAAAGTCTAGCCAGAATCCCGGCAGGAGATTCTGGAGGAGCTAGAAGACACTAGCTTGGCAGCCCTGCAGACTGAAGGCCTCTGTTTATCCACAGAGCGCGTACAGCATGGGAATCCGAAGTGAAAGCTTCCTTTACACTGCTTCCTGCCAGTGTGCCTCTCCAGACAACTCAGGCCTGTGGTGCTCCTCCTTTTCCATGCCAGGATCACCTGCCCAGCCCAGGAGCCTCCTCCCAGCCAGCTGCCCATCCTCCCACTGACCAGTGTGGGAAAGGTAGGGTGCTCATGCCTGCCTGACACTTGTTCCCAACCCCCAGGTTGAGAACCCCTGACCTAGACCATTGGGCGTTCCCATCTCCGTAGCCCTTTCAACCCTGGGGTTCAATCCACAGGGCCCAAACAGTGGTGGTGATGGAGACACTTGCCCACCAGAACTTGGACTGAGCCTGACCACTCCTCTCATTTAGGCCAAACAGCTGTCCTTTGGTGGGGACTTTAGCTACTGACCTCACCTGACTTAGAACTGTCACCTGCAGGTGAAAGGCTCTTTCTCTCCCCTTACTAATCTCTCGCTAAGCACCCACCCCTGCTCCCTTGACAAATCCTCCAGTGGGAGCAGGAGCAGCTTTAAATGCCCATGTTTTCAGCAGCTGCTTCTGGGCCTCCAGCAACTTAACCTTGAACATCCTTGACGATGGATAACATCTGCCTACTAGCAGGAGCGGATGTGTTTTCATTTGGCATTTTTTCAAGCTGTAATATCAGCCCTGGGAAAGCAATCTACTCTGTCTTGTACGTGCGGAGTCTAAAGGTCTGGTTTCCAGGGTGTAAGTGCCTCTTGACTTCTCCTTTGTTCTGCCTGCTCAGCACCGCGCACACCTGTAGCACGGTGATACATCACCACAGTGCCAGAGATGGACTTAATCAACCACTGCTCCAAACTCCCCTGAACTTCGGGAACGTTCCCATCTAGATCTGACCTTTGTGGCTTAAGCAGCTCTCTACTGGCATCTGCTTTCACTGTCACACTGTGGGTTTCTCCAGTGGGGCCCGAGCCTTAAAGGGACAGTTAATCCACTGGTGAAATGTGCTGAATGTGGCTAAATATGCCCCGCCCTCCTTACCGAGCTGCCTGAGGTGCTGCAGCCAGCAATGTCTAATAGCAAAGCCGGCCTTTCCGTGTCGGATTCAGAACAAGTTCCATACGTTTGTCAACTCCCATACGAGTCAAACTGTGTTTAGAGCAAGAAATCGGACTGTAGGCATTTTAGAAGGGCTAATTTTTCTACCTGCTCAGCACTGTACCTGGCACCTCAAAATCCAGCCGGGGATCTGCTTTGGGCACGTGCCCTGAGTGTCACCAGCAAAGATCATGGGTGGCAGTGGAAGTTGAAACACAGCCAGTGATTTTTATTTTTTTTTAATGGTCTACTGAAAATGGATTAAGGCCTGAAAGGGTCATGGACTAACTTAAAACATGGGAGAACAAGGCAGACAAACCTTATGTGGTAGGGCCCCTTACAACTGCAAGGATTTGGGGACAAATCTCAGAGCTTGCGACCAAAGAGGGGTGTAAAGAGGGCTGCTCAATGATGGAGTACACCAACCCACTAAGGTGCCAGTAGTATGCCAGGTGTGCCATGGCTCTCACTGGAGATTCTTCAGCAGCGAGGCCTTGCAGGGGCTAGCCGTGGCGGGTCCCACTAGCCACTCAGAAATGTGGGAAAGGGTATTTTATTAGGGCTGGCAGAAAAGCGAAAGATGATAAATTCCCGCAGTACAGAAGCTTAAATACTTACAGTTCAAGTGAGCGATTGCCATAAATGTTTGGGTCCCTGGGGAAGTCCAGTTGAGAGTCAGGGTTCTTCAGGCCTAGTGCCTGGGGCATTGTATCAAATGAGCTATGGAATGGCTTCAGTCCTTTCCAGGGACACGAACACCCTGGTCAGCCTTTCCATAGTTCAGGGACATGCGTGCGTCAGCCTGCCGGACTCAGATCCTAGTTGGGAATCTCCCCTTGAATATCAGTTCGCCTTTGGGTTGCTCCTCTAGGCCCTGCAGGGACACCTGGATATCACTCGTCAGAAGGTTGAAAACAAAGTATCTCTCCTTGGGATCGATGTGCTGGAGGAAAAGGCATGCGGGTCTCTGTCATTTCAGCGGAGACGGAACCACAGTTTATCTCTGTTCTGTCAGAACTGTCTGGTTTTAGCATGTTCTCGATGGATTGGTTCATGATGAACCCTTTCTATGAAGCATTTGGTGACACTGGCTATAACAGTTGTAAATTTTCAGGTTTCATAGAATTATAGAATATCAGGGTTGGAAGGGACCTCAGGAGGTCATCTAGTCCAACCCCCTGCTCAAAGCAGGACCAATCCCCAACTAAATCATCCCAGCCAGGGCTTTGTCTAGCCTGACCTTAAAAACCTCTAAGGAAGGAGATTCCACCACCTCCCTCGGTAACCCATTCCGGTGCTAGGTAACCCATTCACATGGGGACCAAATTCTTACAACAGCAACATAGTCTACATCCGAGTAGCTTAATGGCATTGCACATGATGTGTTGACACAACAGTTGTCACAGCCAGACACAACGCTCAACCAGGGGCCTTTAAATGTCCACCCATGAAAACTACAAAATTCAAGACCGATTGCAACCCTCACTGTGCACTAAATCATGTGTATTGCTGGGGTTGTAGGGTGCTGCTGCTCCTGCCTTCTTGAAAATATAGAAGGAACCACTAGAGGGCTCCTTAGCTAAAGGACTGGGATTCATTAGGCCTTTGTTTCAAAAGAGGAGCTGGGGGGAGTAGATAGTCAGGCTTCTCCAGTGAGACTTTTTAACCTTAGAAGTTCAGCATGTGTCTAATGACAACAAAACACCGGGATTATGGCATCCTTCACAACAATCCCAAGTCACTTGATAACCTTACACTGACTGAAAGCAGTGGTAAGAAAGCACGTCTAAAACCTCAATTTAAAACCCAGACCAGATACGGCTGTCTGATTTTGAGCTTGGAGCGGATTTCCAGAGCCGCTGATGCGTGGCCGCTCAGAGGCTCTACTCAGGGCATTTCAGGTCAGCATTTGGCACGTGCCGAATAATCATCCAATTCAGAAATGAGAGAGCAACCAGGGGCAAGAGGACTGGAGAGAAACACTAGGACGATGAAGTTGTTATTAAGAGTCTTGTAAGTATAGGAAAGGACTTTGACAAGGGTATGAAATTTCATTGGCGCCAAATAAGGGGAGATGTGCTGGTGCTTGGGACATCTTAGTGCCAATAAGAATTTGAGCTGTGGCATCTTCCATTAATTCAGGAGATCTGACTATAAGCACCAGACAAGAGAGTCTGATTTGCAAACTATTGATAGAGCCTCATTCCAGCGTGTGACACCAGGAACTATGTTTTGATACTAAGACCTCTAAGAAAGTTCCAGGGGGAGGGGGACAGGAAGGTTTATATATATATGGATGAGAGTGGGAGTATAAAGCACATTCTACAACAAGGTGAGTTGGATTCAAGATCAGTTTAACGCTGGGAATTACATTCTGGAACATTTTGCATTGCTGCATTGTAAGGATTATGGCCATTTACAATATATATAGGCCAGTTGTCATGTAGAGCAAACGTGGACAGGTCTGCCATATCCCAGGAGATGGCCCTGGTACAAATGCAGAAGCCATCACATTACAGAGCCTAGTTTTCAAAGTTGGGTACCTTAAGCAATATTTGGACACCTACATTTTCATTTTAGGCACCTAAGATGGGTATTTAGCTGCCTATATATATGTTTAGGCTCCTATATTTGAAAATTGAGCCTTGTATGATGCTTAGCTGGAGAGATTGCAGTAGAAGACGCTGTATTGTAATAAAGTAGTGGTTAGTTAATTCACTGGCCTCTGCCATGTTCTGCGTAACTTCTTGATCAGACCCCGGACACAGCACATTTTACAGAAGTTTAGCGGTATGACATGTTACACTGTGGCGTGATTATATTACACGTGTAATAGACTAGTCACCTTTTCAGCTCTAGCCCTGGTCGCTAATGACCTAAATTTATTCCCATCTGATAACCAGAGTCAGCGGGGCGGGAGGTGTTCAGTTCCTAGTCAACATCACAAAACTACCCCTATAATTTGTCCCCTTCTTGGCAGTGGAGGCCAAGGGTTGAGTGGGTCATGGAGAATGAACTCCAGAGTGCAGCCTGGGGGACCTTGCATTGCTTCTCCCCACGCTTTACCAGATTCTACAACTAGATCGAGGATTTTGGCTGTCAGTCAATTTACTCGCAATAAACTCCCTACACAGTCTAAAGGAAAACCCTGTAAATCACGGGCCTCACACAGAAATGACAACGAATCCTCGTGGCACTTAGAAGATGATGTCTCCTGATAGCTTTGGCGATGTGGCTCACTGATTAGGTCACCCATGGTTCCCCTGACCCTGACTGAGCACAATAAACTCAGGCTCATAAATTATAGTAAAAAGATCCTTTGATCCTTCACGCTCGGGAGACCACGTCTTGCTTTACGCAAAATAACCCAGTGCTTGGTATCGGCTGGTTCGTTAGGGCAGATTCAAATTGAGTTCCATGACTTCGCTTACAATGCAGCTCTGTAGTTTCTAAAGTAATGGTTATCATTGGGTTGCGTCAGAGCACAGGTCCATCTAGCCCAATATCCTGACTTTGCCAGTAGCCAGTACTAGCTCTTCAGAGCAATGGATACTCTTGTTAGCCAAATAAATAGAAAATCCTTCGCTGAATCCTGCTCAGCTCTTGGCCTCGGTGACAGCTCTTGTGGCAGTGAGTTCCCCAGGCTAATTGTGCATTATGGGAGAAAAAGTGTTTCCTTCTTGCAGTTTTGAATTTGGTGCCTTTCATTTTTATTGAGTGCCCGTGTTCTCGTATTGTGGCAGAAGGTAAATAGAAGTTCCCAATCTACTTTCTTCTATGCCGTTCACTATTTTGTATACCTTGATCATGCTGTCAAGTATCAGGGGGTAGCCGTGTTAGTCTGTATCCACAAAAACAACAAGGAGTCCGGTGGCACCTTAAAAAACCCTCACTTCTTCAGATGCATGAAGGGAGGTTTTTTACCCGCGAAAGCTTATGCCCAAATAAATCTGTTAGTCTTTAAGGTGCCACCAGACTCCTTGATCATGCTGCCTCTTGTTCGCCCCCTCTTTAAGGTTCAAACCACCCAGGGCAAGTTCAGAGGTGATTCTAGGGGAGTGTGAAAGGAGTCTATTAGGTGTAACTCACATCTACCTGCTGTCGTTATTAGAGTACACGGTGTATCCGTTTACACTTACCGGTTGGGAAGTGGGGTAAGTGTTAGAGAGTCTAAATTAGTGTAAGAGATTCTAATCTACCACACCTTGCACACCAGCTCCGACTTCGGCTCTATAATTTATAATAGCAACACTGCAGTGGGGGGCACTTACTGCTGAATAGTTTAGTATTTTCCTGAGTATTTTTTAATAAGGACATTTTATCCCTATTTTTTCCCCATCAGTACAATATGATTATTTTTCATATACTATTGCCTTGAAAGTGATGTTATTAGTTTTGTTTACAACAGTCTCTTTCAGGACTTAGTACTTGTTTAGGTCCTATTCAAACAAAAACCGGAAGTATATATTTAATTTAAGTATGCACATAGTTCCATTGAAGACAATGGGATTATGCACATGCTTAAAGATAAGCACAGGCTGAAGTGCTATGCTGGTTCAGGGCCTTAGCACAGACGTAGCTATTATCTGATCAGCAATGACACCTGCCAATAATTGCTTATTTAGTCTCAACTTCCCTTCTGGTTCTAAAAATAGACAACATGATCAATACCAGAGGGCCTCTGAATATAACCGCTTATATAGGCCAGGAAAAGTGATCATTATCCCCTCCAAAATCAGGATGACCATCTGGCAGGATGCTTTATCTAAGCAATCGCAATATAATTATGAATAATTATTTGCTCTCCGTCTGCAATGTGCTCAGCGCTGTACGTTGCACAAAAACAGAGTCCCTGCTCCAAGGAGTTTACAGTCTAAAAGATGAGTACTGTACATAGAAGACAGTGCATGCTGGGCAAGACAGAGCTGGGGGTGACTTTGGGGTTGTTTCTTTCCGCAGCATAAAATAAATTCCCTTCTAATGGGCATCGAAGAAGAAGTGAGATGCAAGGAGGGAATCGGTGTCTGGTCTTGCAAACTGGGAGGTCTGGGACTCATTGCTCTCAAAAAGAAAAAATGCAAGGGGGGAAATAAATGAATGGGGAATTAAGAGACCTGGCTGATTGCAGCAGACGCCTTCGGTCTATATTCGGGGCCTGACCCTGCAAACCTGGACTCCCCTGAAATCAGCGAGACTAATCCCATGACCTGGGCACTCCTCAATTGAGGGCTTTGTAGGCTGGGGTCTCAGGCCCAGCTTTGCAAAGGTATTTGAATGATTTCAATGGGAGTTAGGTGCCTATATACCTTTGAGGATCTGGGCCTCTGATCATAACTGCATCTACGCTCCGCAGACATCCCTGAACTGCCACACAAAGATCATGAAAGATGGAAACCGTGGAGCCCATTGTGCTCTCCAGCTCTACCCCTTCCAGGAAAGGAGACTGACACAAATGGTTTCTCATCATTAGCCGGCAGCACCAGTGTTTGGAGGAGAGGAGAGAACGGGCAGTAAACAGATTTAAGGTCAGGTACTTGGTAGCCATTAAGCACTTCATCTGCTACTCACTTCTAAATGGTGCACTTAGCTGTCTGGTGAGGCTGCTTTGAAATCCACTTTCCCCATTAGTAGCTGGCCCAGCTTTTTTTGTCCGGTAGCTCTGCCCCCTGCAGAACTTACACTCATAGACAACGGAGTCTTTTTCTGTTTCTCCTAATTGGGGTGCTGCAGTGTCCTCACATGAACCGACTTCCTCCCTGGCGCTGAATGAATTTGTCCGCATTGATGATTTAACGACTGTTGTCCCGTTGTATCCTGGAGATTCACTTCCTGGACATAAATGGTTCTGTCTAAGACACTTGATGTTTTATAACCTGGACACGTTTTCCACACGCATCCAGGAAACCAACTGGGCTATAAAGTACAGAGAATGGCAGAGGGCCGGATTTTGATCACACTTACACCCGTGTAACCTCACTGAAGTCAATGGTGTTGCCTGGATGTGAATGAAGGCAGGAATACTAGACCCAAAGGACGAGTCAACATACCGAAATCCATGACCATCACACAGATCATTGGCGTGGATGTGTTTGGCCTTATGGATGCAGGTAGCGACTGGAAATCTCACACCACTTCCCCTGCTCAGCAGGGATGTTCCTTGTGCCAGATACAATACATCTAACTTAATACTTCTTAACCCTATTTTATATATGTATATTGTCCCCACCATGCCCTTTGCAAGAAGGCTAATCTAGTCCACTAATAACCCTACTGAATGGCATGGCACCTCTTCCTTGAATGTAGCAATCAATATTAAATAAATATAAATCAATGAAATTAAAATAATAACCCCACACATTATTATTTGCATTAAAGTAGCACATAGTGGCCTCAGCTGAGACCAGGACCCCATGGTGCTAGACGCTGGACAATTAGCACCTCATGGCAGACAGTGCTTGCCTCTCAGATTACAAACTGAATAGCCAAGGAGGCCAACAAAATGTGGGAGGGGAAACAGAGGCACGGACAGGTGAAATGACTGGCCGGAACGGAGGCCAGAGCTGGCAGACCCAAGTATAGGATGCAGGTTGGCTAAGTCCCTGTCCCTTGACCACACAAGCTCTTCTGCCTCAATACAAGGAAAGAGAGGTGCAAATACAAGATTTCAGTCATTGGTTACCCTGGGTAAATCTGCTGGAGTTCGGCTATCTAGCTGTCTGATGATGGGTGCATTAGATAGACACAAGAACTGAAGGCATGTCTTTGATTTCATCTCTGTCCCCAGCACTCTCTATTAACAGCATTCAGGTATTCACACCTGCTGACACTGATTTATGAGTGATATTCGCGGAGGGAGGGGAATGCTACACAAAGGTCTCCATGCTGCAGCCCAAGGTAAAAAAGGCTCATTTCTTCATATTCAGCAAACTGGAATGAAATCCCCAGGGGAAATACAGAGAGAGGAACAAGTTCCTGAACACGTCAGAGCCCAGGACCAGTCGTGGGGGCTATTACATAGAGAGCCAGAGCATAGTTAGTGGGGAGGGATGGGGTGGAGGGTTTGAATTTCCTTGGCTTTCTCTGCCCAGGAAAGGTAACGAGGGAGCTGGGGAGGATGGAATGTAGAAGCACCTCTGTCTCCTGAGAGAGGGAGTGTGACCCGAATACACCAAGGGGCATTGCCTTGGACTACTGGTGCCATTGCATTTCTCTGGTGGGATGGGTGCATTGTACTGGAGAGTGGGGGCAATGGAGGATTGCATACATTGCATGGGGGAATGGGTACAGTGCACTGGTGGATGGTGAAGAGATAAGTTCCCTGTAAGCTGTACGGTGGCAGGTGCGGAGAGGTTTAGGGCCCTGCAGGTGCGGAGAGGCACCCCTCCCCTGGCCCAGCCCAGCCCCTCTGGAGCTGCCAGGGCGAGAAGCCCCTCCACCAGCCAAGCCCAGCCCCACCGGAGTTGCTGAGGCTGGGGAGAGGCATCTCTCACCCAGCCCTGAGCTGCTGCGGCAAGAGGGCTAGGGGGAGTCTTCTCTCCCTGCCGCAGCCCTGGGGCAACCTGAACCCCAAACCCTTCATCTCTGGCCCCACCTTAGAGCCTGCACCCCCTGAACCTAATCCTCTGCCCGAGCCCTGAGCCCCCTCCCGCACCCCAAACTCCTCATCCCTGCTCAGAGCCCACACCCTCAGCCAGAGCCCTCATCCTCCCATATCCCAATCCTGTGCCCCAGCCCTGAGCTCCCACCCACACTCCAAACCCCTTGGCCCCGTCCCCAACACACGTCACCTCCATATTGGTGCACATAACGAAATTCATTCCCCACATGGATGTAAAAAATTAGCGAGACCACTGGAGAGTGGGTATATTACATCAGGGGTGGGTGTGTATATTGCTCCCCGGGGTGGCTGGATTGCGCGGTGGAGGTGCACTAGAGGATGGATGCACTGTGGTGGCAGGGGGCTGCATTGCATGGGGGGGGGGGTATATTGCACGGGGGGCGGGTGCATTGCTCTGGGGATGGCTGCATTGCTGGAGGGGTGGGTGCCTTGCACCGGCAGGGGGTGCCCGGTGGGGGGCTGCCTTGCACCGGCCCGGGCTGTGCGATGCGGAGCAGCCGCTCGGTGCGGCGCTGGCGGGGGAAGCGCTGCGCTCAGCCCCTCGCAGCTCGCCCGGGAGGAGGGAGGAGACAGGCAGGCGCTGCGCTGCGCTCAGCCCCGCTCCCAGCGCCGGCGGGCTCGGCTGCCTCTCGCCTGCCGCTGCCGGGCGCGGAGCTCCCAGGGGAGCGGAGCCGGGCGCCCCCGCAGCTCACGAGGGAAGGAGCCGGGACCCGCACCTGGAGCGCGGCGGCCGCTGGCCCAGCCGGCAGCAGGTGAGTGCGCGCCGCGGAGGCAGCGTCCGCCGGGCGGGAGCGGGAGCGGGAGCGGGGCTGAGCCGGGCCGGGCCGGGCCGGGCTGGGCGGGAGCAGGCGGGGAAGGGGATGGCGCTCGGCGGCGGTGGGCTCAGTGCTTCCCGCGGGGAGGCAGCTCCGCCTGCCTGGACCTCCCAGCCCCGCGGCTCAGCAACTTCGGGGATCCACCCCCGCCTTGGGGCCCGGGCACAGGTGGGGGCCCCTCTGTGCCAGCGCCGCCTGCCACCCCTAGCCCTGCGCACAGCCCCACAACGTTGTTGTTGTTGTTGTTGCTCTCCATCGCAGTAGCAGCCTCAGAGGGCAGGTAGGATCTGGGCCCCAGCTGCACTGGGTGCTCTGCACACTCACTCACACTCACGCCCGTGTGCAGAGTGGTAGGTGCCCTACAGACCTGTTGTGCAAATTTAGGTGCCTCTTCTGAAGGCTCCACAGAGCATTATTTTCACTTCTGATCATGTTAGTGGAAGCACCTAATTCAGTTTTCTTAGTGGTCATTGGTAGGTTTCAGAGTCAACACCCAATATATGACTATGGGTGGTTCACACCTCTCGGTGCTCATGGGTCAAATTCAGTCCTGATGCAACCAGGGTGCAACTTCCATTGACTTCAGAGGGTGCTGCACCCCCTTGGGCCAACACTGAATTTGGTCCATATTTGTTGACTGACTGCAGACAGCGGCTGTATCAGGTCACATTGGGAAGGTGCTTTAGAACCCTGAGGGTAGGGAATTTTCTTCTCTCAAATAAGAGCTTAAATTCTGTGGAATTTGTACAGAGCAGTTTACTGAAAATGCCAGTATGGCTGAGCCTGGCTAGGACAGACCCCCGAGAGGCAGAGTTCAACATACTAATGATTATAGTAGCTGCAAATGCTAATCAGTTGCCCATGTGCTGGTAAGCAGTTGTCCTGCAGAGGGATCTGTATTTCAGAGCTGGATGAAGTGGTCCCTGTCTATCTATCATACACCTCGCAGCGTGCTGTATGGCAAAATTAATTTGTGTTTAAAAAGCACTTTACGATTTTTGACCGGAAGAGGTTATAGAATGGTAAAATAATTATTTGTATTAATTAAATGCTGCAGGCGAGTTAGTTCTTCTGCAAAAGGGCTTTTGGTCCCATGGGCCTAATTTGCGCTTTCCCACAAAGCCTTCTGAATGGAAGAGAAACCCTGCCAGGGCGAGGATCAGGGCTATTGCTGTGCTTTTTGTGGAGTGGAACAGAAGTATGTTTAGAAATTAAGGGGCCTGATCCTGCAGTTCCACCATAGGCAAAATTCTCATTGAATTCAGTGAGAGTTGAGCTTGCACGAGGACTACAGTGGAGGAACATTAGGGTTGCTGTCCTGGATCAGCCCAACGGTCCATCTAGTCCAGTATCTCGTCTTCGACAGTGGCCAGTACCAGCTGCTTCAGGGGAAGGACGCTAGGTGTTTTAAAGGCCGCAAAGAAGGAGCAGATACCAGGAGAAAAAATGTGTGTGTGACTCAGTGTGAGGTTTTACATTCATGCTCTCTCTCTTAACGGGATGCCCTTTTTTTTTTTTTTTTAAACAATTCCTATAACTCTTCACTAAAGTAATTTGCTGTTAATGTTGATACGATCACATGTATCATGTCAATGCACGTTTTAGCACCGAAGGAAAAAGGAGATTCCCGCCCCAGTTTATTTCTTTGCGGAAAGTTTCCCCTTCCCGGCTTGTTTGTGCTGGACTGCTCACCACAGACGTGACTCACAGACATCATTCTACCACAGAGGAAATCAGGGACAAGTGCCCAGTTGATTGTGGTACAAGTGACTGCACAACAACTCCCCCAAATTAGTAGGGCAGGAAATTCCAAAATAGGTTTGTGAGTATTCACCCAAGGCTGAAATTGACTTTGTCAAATTCAGCATTTCCGATGTGCAGACGATACAAGAACAAGAAGTTGGGGAAAGCAGACACTAAGCGTAAGGGATGGAAGGAAAGGAGAAGACTTTGCCTCTTTATTGCACTTGTTTAATATCTGTATTATGGTAATGTGCAAAGGCCTCAATCAGGACAGGGCCCCATTGTTCTGGGTACTGAACAGACCCATGGGATGTCATGGCCCCTGCCCAAAGAGCTTGCAATCTAAGTTCAGACTAGATGCAACAAGCCAGCGTAACAAACTGTAGGAGTGAATGGGGGAAGGGGAGTCTGATGGTGCTAAGACCAAGTGATTGCGTAAGGTCACTGTTGCACAGCTTGATTGTGTTATCCTCCCCTCAGGTATGTAACTTGCTCCTCTCCCCCCTCCCCCACTGTTACCCCATCTCCACCTGGTGTGTTGCTCTTTTTCCCCACCTCTTTGGTGTGATTCAAGCCTGGTTGTGTCTCCCCCTCATCCCTCCCAGAAGTGTCACCCCTCTCACACCCATGTGGGGTGTGATAACTTGGGTGTGTTATTCCCTCCCCCCACCACATTCTTTCCCGCTCCCAAGATCAGTTATTTTCTAACAGGCTTGTTACCTCATCTCCTCCCTGGGAACCCCCTTTCTGACCTCTCTGCACCTGGAGGTGTTGCCTCCTCTCCTGCTTCCATCTCCCTGTCCCTCCATTACCCCCGGATAATAGAGGTACTCTGGAAATGTAGGGCTGGAAAGTTCTGTTAAAGGGACAGTGGCAAGTGGCAACTTCATAGGCATCCAGTTTAAATCAATGAGTTGAAAGTTGTTTTGGTTCCTACACCTGCCCTTAAGTCTGCGGCCCCAGCCTGTTTTTGTGGTTTGACAACTTCGCTTTCAGGTTTGTAAATGCGTTTTTTCTCCCCAGCTACTATATGAAAGACTCCTACCAACACCAGGAGAAAGTGACTGTACAAGAGAAGCGGGGAATGCAAAGTGCTGACCATGGGATGGAGGAAATACACTGAAAAGGGCAAATCTTGAATGAGAAAAGAGACTAGGAATACTGTACCAGCCAATAGCAGGGTGGCCTTAAAAGGGGCTGAACTGAAGCCAGTATTGACTCTTTTTTAAGATCGAGTTAAAGATTGGAAATAGAGATCCGTTGGTTTAAGCCAGTTTTATCAGAACATTTTCCCCCAAATCCTTTACAGTCAGGGGATTCAGAGCTGAGATTAAAAAGGATCACGTGGTTTAAAAGGCAAAATATTAGATTGTTGTCGTTCAAAAAACCTCAGTGTTAGAAAGATTTGGATGTCGTCAGGTCTGAATCCAACAAGATTCTGAAATACATGACTGTTGTGAAGCACCTAGTTTGCTGACTTCAGTGGGATTGCTGACAGGCAGAACGTTAGGCATGTGTTTAAGAACCTGGCTGTATTGGGCCTCATTCTATCCCCCATGGAAGTCAGGGGGGCTGAGATCAGGGACCTGTCGGCACCACCACCTTCGTCTTTCCATCAAACCTTACACTGACCCACTCAGTTGAGAGCTGGCTCTTAACACATAACATCAGTGCTGTCATCAGTCAGAGCATTGTGTATTGATGGCCAGATGCAGCTGCATGTGCAATATTACCCATGCTGTTGTCACACAACCAACACCCTGCCTGTCTGGATGAATCCCACATTTCAGCACTAAAAAATAAAAATCAGGAGCAATAAACTCTGTAATAATAAGGCTTGATCTTTCTCTAGTTCCTGTCTTTACAAAGGGTCCAAAAGCACCTTACAAATGTATGGACTGAAACCTAATGTCCTAAAGCAGGCAAAACTCCCTTGAAAGCCAATCAGCAAGGCCTTCCAGATTTGGTTCTGTGTTTACGTAGCACTACTTAAATGCACCCATGTCTGGGGTGTAGAGGGACAGTCATATGGAGAGCACACTGAACAACAGGATACGGAAGAGGGGACGTTTTGCCTGCAAAGGAAATTAATGTGTTTGTGCTCTTTTCCCCGCCTTTGTGATATAGATAGAAGGCTGCTTGGTTTTTACCTTCAGAATGTCAGGTGAGGTCTTCCTTGTTTCTTGCCGAAGGTTGTCTTAGAGGACTCCGGGAGGTTTGTCAGCCATTATTTGAAGGAGCAGAGTTGTTGGATCTTTAAAGAGGTCGTTTCAGGGTCTCTCCTACCTGATGCTAACAAAGACATCAAAGTCAGCATAATCTCTTTTTCCTCTTCCCTTCAATATTCATATTTGCAAGGGAAATGTTATGTAAAGTAGTTTGGCTTGGTTCACATTAATACAGTCTGGTTTATGTGACTAGAGTCCATGCCTAGGCACTGAGGACTGATGGCAAATGCTTTGACTCCTGTTTCTCAAGTCTTGAACATGAGCTTTTGGGGCTAGAGGCTTAACTCTCTCTCCCGTGAATCCCGAGTGTCACTGCCATACAATGCATGTTTGAATTCGTCCTTTTCCATTTGATCAGTGTCAATATCAGTGACACCAATATTTCTAACAGGTCTGGTTGCAATAGGACAGATGACAGGTCTGCGTTTAAAAACAAAACAAAACTCTATGGGTCACATTCATCCCTGTGTAACTTCATCAAAACCAGTTATGCCAGGGATGAATAGGGTCCTATATGTTTTGTGATATATAGATAATTAATGAGCTCTAACATAATTACACTGAGGCTATGGCTACTGGGGTAAGAATTGAATATCCTTATTCCTAAGTGACTTAGCCATAAGTAAGTAGTGAAAATATCCTTCTCAATAATCCTTCACTATTCCACTCTGAAAAGTGGCTTTATAAACACAGCATTGTGGGGCTCTAGTTCATTTCCTCTCAGTAACTCCAGATCAAGTCTGCTTGGTTTATAGTTAGGAAGGCTGCTTGGCCTGCAATCACCTCCTGCGATCTGAGAGCCAAGCTGGGTACTTTCTGGCTCATGTGCACTCAGAACTCAGTGTTGATGGTGCATAAGCCAGAATTGATCCGGCTCACTCTCCCAGAGCTGCATTGGCTCTCAGGGACTAACTGAAATAGGACATAGTAAAAATGTAGGGCCAGATTCTTGGGTGCACTAAGGTCATTCTGCTGGTGTAAATATGGTTTGTATCTTGACTGAGCCCCTGATATAACGTGTGCTGGTCTGATTCTGTGCCTACATAGATCACCGGTAGTGCAACAGGCAGCACAGCTGAGAAAAGGGGTAGGGCCAGATGGAAAGAGGGCATGGTGTAGGCTTTCCTCCACGTGCAGCGTCTGGGTATTTTCCTTGGTGATCCACCCATCAATCATATGGAAAACTCTAATGTAAATTAAAGCATCTGAAAGGTTGCTCCACATGGCTGAGGTTCTGGGGACACCTGTGCTGTATGGAGGGAGCAACTCTGTTCACTGCCGCCACTCCCGGGTGCTAATCGTCTCTTACACTGACGCACTATATGTCCTTGGGTTAGTTGCCTAGCCTTTCTTTTGTTCAGCTTAGTTTTCCAAGCTGTAAAATGAGGATAAAAATACCTGCCTGCTTCATGGGGGGAAATGTGGTTATTGATGACTTATTGTCTGTACAGCACTTTAATTATGTTAAGCGCTAAGTATCCTTATTCTGTATTACCACGAGGTGTCAGCCCATTTCTCTCACATTGCCTAGGGCTGTTACGATCTGCTGTGTGCCTCCTGCCGGTTGTGTGCTAGTTGAGATGGACACTCATTGAAAGCAACATTACCAAGAGGTGGTTACTGTGACGTTGCATGTAAGGTTCCTGGAAACAGCCTAGTTGCCTTGAGAAACTGTATAACACAAGTTTCTGTGCAAATATTGTCTGTTTGTATTGTGCTGCATGTGGAAATGCATTTAATCCAGCAAGGACAGCCTGTCTTTCAGGGAAAGGGTATCGCAGAGATGGATAGGTGACTGACAAGCCATGGGAAAGTTTTAATGCCTCACAGCTGTGTCCACGCTACGGAGCCTATACTGGCATAGCAATGTCATATATACCATAACCCTGTAGCGTAGCAACCTGCGCCAATGGACGGGGTTTTTCCATCGATGTAGCTATGTTGACCTACTTTGTAAGTGTAGACCAGGCCTAAGAACTCAGCAGGCAGGTGCGAAAAGGCAGGACGCAGTGAGAAGGAAACTCTCAGCAGTAGAGAAAGAGAGATCAGTAAGATATGAGCTGATCCTTAATCAATGTGCTGTATCAAGTGACTCCCTTACTAAGACGGTTCTCATTTCTTGGGCTCGGCTCATCCCTGGTGTGACTCCACTGACGTCAGGCATCAGCGGCCCCCGACGTCTCAGCACCAAAGAGAGAATGTCTGGATTCAGGCCTGGTAGAAGCAGGTGGTATTCAGGGGAGTTGGACATACTTACAGGGGGCCTGGATTTGACCCCGAACATCTGTTCGAGTAGCCTGCTTTGTGGATATCTGCGGATAAAAGCAAGGAACTGGCTTTCCTGACTGATGATGATTTTGTTGTTGACTCAGTAAGGAAGAGCTCGAGATATCGATCTCTGTGTCTGAATGGCTCTGTACCGGGGTACAACTATACCAGGGGTTCTCAAACTGGGGGTCAGGACCCCTCAGGGGGTCGCGAGCTGTCAACGTCCACCCCAAACCCCGCTTGCCTCCAGCATTTATAATGGTGTTAAATATATAAAAAAGTGTGTTTAATTTATTAGGGGGGTCGCACTCAGAGGCTTGCGATGTGAAAGGGGTCGCCAGTAAAAAGGTTTGAGACCCACTGAACTATACCATATTCCCCAGGCACCCTGCTACATGGCTAATTAGAAACATCAAGGATGGCCCTGCTCTGAAAAATAATTACCGGTATGTGAAACTGGCACCTTCTTACTTTGCAGATTGTTCCTTGCATGTGTCCCCTCGCACCTGTTCACCCCCAGCCAAAGGATCAAGGGATACAGTCACTAAATACCTCAATGATGGCGAGGAGGGGCAGGGATAGCCCGAGACGTGCCTGCATCAGCCAACAGAACTAAGTCAGCAGAGATGGCAGCAAGGGGGAATGCAAGAGTAGGCTGGTGAGTAAGGCACTGGACTAGCCCTTGAGAGATGTAGGTTCAATTCCCTACTCCACCATGCACTCTTGTTGTGAGTTTGGGCAAGTCCCTTGACAGGAGGATTGTAGAAGCACAAGAACCATAGTAAACCTATGGGATTTATGCTCCAGTTACTTAATCTCTCCATGCCCCAGTTCCACAGCTGTGGACCAGGGCAAACCATGTTTTCCTTTCTCCAACCTTGTGTATTTATATTGGAAACTCTTCGGGGCAGGGGCTGTCTCCTACTGTGCGTCTGCACAACACCTAGAACAATGGGGCCCTGATCTCAGCAGGGGCCTCTAAAGGTACATTTCCACTGCATTGTAAACTCGAGTTTGTGGGACCCGGGCTTGTGGACTTGTGTCCCTGCTGCATTGTAAACCTGGGCTTATAGTCGCTCGACACGGGTCTCACAGCCATGCTAATGCGTCCACACTGCACTGTGCAGACCACCTGACTCGGGTCTGTGGCTTCCCCTGCAGCCACACTGGAAAATGACAGGGCTTGGACCCGAGTCACAGTGGGATTCAAGGTCTGGCACATCCCCCAGCAGAGTCGTAGGGCCCAGATCCTGAGTAGAGTCAGTCTGATTTGTGTGTGTGGACAGGAGTGGGGCTTTGGCTCAAACCTGTGATACAGCCTGGGCTGAGAGTGTGGTGTAGACATACCCTAAGTGCCCCAGTAATACACACAATACTAGTAACGAGGGAATGCATCCTGCACCCTCTCGATAGCTATGGTATAGCCCCAGTTACCCCAGGGCAGAGATACTCAGCAGACCTCAGTGGTTCAGGAGTCAAATTAGCGATTGACATTACCCAAAAGAGCCACAGGAGTGCGAATTCAGTGTTGCATTTACTGTAGTTCTCTCTCGCTAAATACACATATAGTATTCGCACAGCAAATAAGTTAATCACTTAATTAGTTAATAACATAGTAAAAGCATCCCCATTGGTTAATTATTAAACCGCCCAGTGCAAAGAGACGCATTAAAGAGCCACTTGTGGCTCGCGAGCCTCAGTCTGAGTATCGCTGCCCTGGTGTCTGAGCACCTCAGTCTTTACCGTATTTATCCTCATAACACCCCTGTGAGGCAGGGCTGTGCAGTTATCCCCAATGTATGGATGGGGAACTGAGGCACAGAGAGACGAAAAGTGACTTGCCCAAGGTCACCCAGGGTGCCTGTGGCAGAGCAGAGAGTTGACTCCACCTCTCCCACCCTAACCACTGCACCCTCTCTCAGCCGTTCATGTGCCTATGCACATTGCTTTTGTGAGCAGCTGCAAAAGGGCAAAGCGTCTCTCACCCAGTGTGGGCTTAAAGCCATCACCCTGTGTTAAAGTGCGATACTAATAACTTCATTTCTCTCTCATTGAGTGGCCCCACCACCACTTAGCTGCTTTTTAGAGTGGCACAAAGTCACATTTTGTTTTTTGAAGGAGAGTAAATCTGTTGCATAAAAGAGCCAAAACACATTCTTAGAATCCAGAAACTGGACTAAGGCTGAGATCTGGTGTTGGGATTCTCTCCGAGACCTTTTCCACTTGGCTGATCTGGATCCCCTCGTCCGGTTCTGGGAGACGCTTTATCCAGTTCTCTGGAATCCAGACTCATCACTGAGGTTTCTTTATTGTCCCTTCGTAAAGCAACACCTGAGGTTCTGGTGTAGGAGGTTGGGCTAGGGTGCACCACAACTGCAAAAGCACATAATAATTAATCAGATTCTATGCAAAGACTAATGCCCAGTCATTGCGTTTTTACATTGCATCACACTTCATAATTGGTTTACTAATTTTTATAACCAGTCCCTGTATAGATCCTAAACTGTCTACAAATTACAAAATATACTAGTAAGCAAAGCTGCAGCTGCAAACTTATCCCACTTACTCTTCTTACTATTTCTTTATTCACTAACTACATGTTATTTTCAAGGCCACTTGTGAATCATGCTCTGTCCATTAATTAACCTCTGGTTCCTTACTTCTGTTTTCTTTCATTGTTCATGCAAGGCCTACACCTGGAATCTTGGACTCTCTCCTTTATTAGAATCCATATTTTTGGAGTTGCGTTGCTGACCCAGCTCTGTTGTCAGAGAAACAAGCATAGGATGGATGTGCACTTGGCAATCGTGTCAGAGAATAACTAGGAGTGTTTGTATGATGGATTCCTAAGGATAGGTGCTAGCTGTACTAAACACTCCTTAATCATCTTGAATTCAATAGGATTCATTAAGTTCCAACCCCATCATTTATATTGCAAGAACAGGCATTTTGCTTGTGAGGATGAGTTGTATAATTCAATAAAAGGGGCTTTGAAAATGTGTCTTTTAGGATTGAAAAACGTCCAAAACACAACAGCCTCTGGGAGATCTATTAGAACAATTTTGCACTGTAGCTGTTTGCAGGGGAAATGCTAAGTTGCGGCGTGCTTTCCTTCTCTCACCCCTACATAGTAGCAGAGAAATGGGCCTAAAAAACCAAATCCTTTGTCCTTATTGAATTTGTGCCTTTGAGCAGCATCTAAACTGAAATCATTTACTACCCAGGAACCATAGTTTCAACTTGGGAAGTGACAATTATTGTGACCATTTTCCAGTTGTCTTTATAAATATTTGAAGTGCTCTAGGTGGCGATTAACTTCCTTTGCTTAGAGTTTATCACCGTTCCACCGGGGTTGCAAAAGGAACCGCACATGCCTTGATAAATGGCCTGGCAAATCGTAGCATTCCAGCAGGTTACTTCCTCCCTGGTATAAGCCATCTGAAGCCAACAGGGTTACAGTGAGAATGGCTTACGCCCTTAAAGCCCCCCTGCGCCCTTAGCAGAATGCTGGTTTGTGGCAGTGATGCTCCTGAACAGAGATCCATTTACAGCAGGATTTTTTTCTGGGGAACTATTTTTCCTCTTTTCTCAGTGACGGAAGAATACCCTGTCACAAAGGTGTGCTACATATTGCAACATCTCAATCCAAATGGGGGCTCCTGGGAAGCCATTTGATTGGGCCTCTTCATTACAAGGCCCAAGGTTCAGGGTGGAACCTCACCCCTGCACCAAACTGCCATGGGTTGCGTGGGGTGCATTGTTTAATTGTAGAGAGGCTTAGGGGCTCAGGGGTGAAGGTTTCCTTCTAAACAGAGGACGGAGCTGGCAGCGTGTCCCCAGAAACATGGAAAGGAGATTCCCCAGGTGGTTTCAAGGCATCATCATCACAGGGCTCTGTCAGCACAAAGCCTCATGAGTTGGTTCAGAATGATGAGTGGTAAAGATCCCGGTCCCATTTCAGCCGTCCCGGGAGGCGGGGCCTCTCTGCAGCTGCAGGTTGGGTAGTGTGGTGTGAACGGTCCATGGCTCTGTTAGGCTAGAAACATGGTCCCTCTCCGCTCTGACTCCTGTCGGCCCAGCACTTCGTGTCGGAGTCCAGGGATAACCGTACACAGCCCCGTGGAGCCAGATGGGATCTGCAAGAAGCAGCAGAGAAAGCGCCCGTGTCAGATTGCGAAACCGCCCCCACAGATGGCACTAACCAGGCCCCTTGTTGGCAGCCTCAGCAGAGAGGCCAAGTGCTGAATGGGCCATTGACCAAACTCCCTTTGTGCCCTCAGAGCCATCTGTGCAGGCCGGGGCGAGGTACAGCAGCAGGGCGGTGGGAGGGAAGCCAGCTGCCCTGGCTGTGCCAGTTCTGTGAATGCACAGAACTGGTTTCCCTGGGGCTGTTGACCCAGCGCCATTCACCGCCACAAAATCCATTTCGGTCTGTTGAGGTTTTTCCTTCTCTCGGGCATGTTTCACTTGCTGTGGCCCTGACCTGTGTCTCTCCTTGCTGTTGGCCGCAGGACTGCGGCTCCGCTGCCAGCATGCCGTGAGGGGTCTCGTTTAGGGGAAGCATTCGCTTGTCCAGGGACCAGCCCAGCCTGGTCTGATTCTGACTTGGTCGATTTAGACAGGGTGTGGCTCCGTTCTGGGACTGAGATCACAGAACAGCCACCTGTAGCACCCTTCCCTTGGCACGGCTCTGAGCCTGGAGACAGTGAGAGAGATATTGAACTCCTCTCTGCCCACCTTCTGCAGGCTTTTCTCTCTCCTCTTTCTGGCTCTGTGCTTCCTTTGCTGCCGCTGGTGCCTTCTCAAGCAGATCTAAAGTTCCCTGTAGTTTGAGAGGGTCCAGTTTGACTTGTCTGCTTATTAATAAATGACTCACCCTCTGCTCTTTCCACTGCCCCTGTTCAGGCTGTATGTAGGCATAACTTCCATTGACTTCAGTGGGGACTGACGCTCAGTATTGGGCTCCAGGAATATAGGGGTCAATGGAGATACCGGTGATGTGATCCACACCCCAGCTTTCCACCGCTGGAGTTAGGGTTCAGATCCTAATTTGTACCACAGGAGAGAATCTGCATTGTGGTCTCGCCGTCATCTGCATTTGTGCCTGTCACAGATCCACAGCGTCTCGTGGAGCGTCTGCTCCGCCGAGACCTGGGATTGGAATGGCAGAGGATGTGGGGCACAGCGGAGGTGCATTGGCAGCGTGGCATGGGGGGTGCAGGAAAGGAATATGTGGGTGGGGGGGCTGTGAGTTGGGATTGAGATGCACCAGCTGAGCTGTCTGGAGAATCCAGGGGTGGAATAGCAGGAGAAGTTGCAGGATTGAGGTGCCCAGGACTGGAATAGCAGTGAGGCGGCAGGACCAGACTGAGGTTCATTGGCACAGATCTATGCGGGAAGTGAGCACGGCTTTTCCCTATGCTGTTCCTTTATCAGAACAGCACAATTAATGCTTCGTTTTCGTGAGAACTAAATTCACGTCCGGGTCTGAAAATGGCTTTAAGAATAACAGATATTGCCTTGACAGACTCGTTTGCATTTTGATGAGTTTCCACTTAGTGTGAGCCAGGTTCTCGGGGGTGGGAGGGTGAGGAATGGATCTTAGATACTTGGAGCTGGCAGTGTGACTCGAGCACGGAGAGTGTCACTTTGGCGCTTGCCCGGCGCCAGTGGGCAGATTTGCCAGACTGCAATGCAGAGCTCTGTCCTGTGGGCTGCATCTCTGGGCGCGGTGTTGGTGATGAGCCAGGGATGGGGCACGAAAGTCTGAAGTGTCTGTGTTGGCAACTGGACTTGTTATGGATGAAATGGCAGGAGAGAGGACCCTGCAGTAAACGGGGCGTGAGTGCTGGCAGCTAAAGTGGGGCCGGGGGGGGCGGGTCAGGCTGGCATTGGCAGGGTCAGCAGGCGGGACACTACCCATGCTTGAAGAGGCATGAGTGGAGTTGGTGTGTGCAGTGCTAGAGGGCACTGCCGATGAGTGCTGGGGTCGGGCCATTGCTGACGGTGGTGGTGGCAAAGGATGGGGCACTGACTGCTGCTGATGCCAGTGGCAATGGCTGGAGCACAGCTAGTGTTAGTAGTGGCAAAGTGGGAGTGGCCTAGCACGGTGGTACTTTGGATGCTGGCTTGTCCTCCCCCAGACTCCCCACATCGCTGCTCTCACCTCTGGGTATTGTTATGACAGCGTTAGGGTGGCGAGGCTGTAGAGAGGGTTGAAATTAGAGCTGGAAAGACCTGCTAGGCTTACTGAGCATAACGCACCATGTAGACATGGCCCGGGTGGCTTGTCCGAGGTCACAGACGGAGTCTGGGGCAGGACAGGGAATTGAACCCAGTCTCCCATGTTAGTGTCCGAACCACCTGACCGTTTTCCTCTCTCGGTTTGGTTTGAGGGCGGCTTATTTTGAGTTATTGTAAGCTGATTAGAAACAGGTTTATTCAAACTGAAACAAGCTACTCAGACTGAAATACGAGTGTCCACGCAGGGGCTTGAACTACATTGGCTTAAAAACCTTAAAAAAGTCAAAGTACTGCAACTGTCTTGTGTGGACAAGGCTGTAATGCAGCGGAGAAAGTGTTCGGAAGTTTGGGTAAAATCCATCCAGGCATTGCTGAGTTGTGCAGGTTTTAAATTTCATTCAGTCAGCTACCCTGCCGCATGCGAGGGGGACGAGCACTGCGCTGTGCTGCTCCACGCAGTTCTTTATCTGTATGCAGAAGGGAGAGTAGATTTTGTAGGTTCTGTGTGGAGCCCTTCTACATACAAATGTTTCGCTGTTAAAGGAGACATGGGACGGGGGGAAGAATTTGGGCTTGTGCCATTGTAGCCTGGAGGACAGTATAATGGCGGAAACTTGTGAAACTACGAAACCATAAGAAACAAACGAATGAAGCCTTAGCAACTGAGTGGAGAACACTCTTTGTATTAACACCTTTCTAACTCAATGTCTAATCAACAATTGAGAAAAGGGCTTCTTTGTTAAGGAGTCATACCCCACTCCTCCCCATTAAAGTGTGAGAGGTCACCATAGACAACCCTACAGCAAAACCAGGGAAGGCCAGACTTGATATTCCTAATCTTTTTTTTCCAATTAAAAAACAACCAAATTGTGTTACTCTGTTCAACTCTTCATCATAAAGAAGCGAAAAAGGCCACAAGACCAGTTAGGAACAATCCTTTGAGCCAACTGGGGGAATTATTTCAAAGATGATCTGCAAAGGACACTCGGATGATTGCTACGTCCCTATTTTCAAAATGGCTGTAGTGGCTAGTGGTTAGTGCAGAAGACTAAGGGTGTGTCTACCCTGCACTCAGGAAGAGTGATTGCAGCATGTGTAGGTGTACCTAAACTAATTTGCCCCAAAATTACAGTGAAGCCCTTGGAGCACAGGCTAATTTCCCATTACAAGCCCATCCCAGGCCCAGGGCATGTAGTGGGTGGTTAATCCATGCTGCCTTGCCTTTGCTGCTATCTTTAGAGCTAACTCAGTCAAAGCTAACTTGGGTATGTGTGTACATGTGCTGCAATCACCCCTCATGACTGCAGTGTAGACAGAGCTTCAGGATTCAGTTGACTGTGTGCCCCTTAGCGAGACACTTCACCACTGCATACTTCAGTTTCCTTTCTGTCAAAGGGGGATCGTAAAGCACTTTGAGATTATCAGATAGCAAGGTACAAAGTACCGGCGCTGATTTCCATTCCCATGTGACGCTTGCCATTTTGCACTTAGGTATGGACAAACCTTGTGCTTCTGCCTGGATTGCTGATTTTTCTTGTAAGCCGCCCATAACACCTATGCCCTTCAGTACTGGACTAGAATCAATGTTTTGTCTGCCTGGATCCATACTTGTGTGCTGATCCATGCACATTGATCTCCCTCTCCCGTATCAGGCCCATGGTCTCATCACGTCTGTTCTTTGTTGCCCAGGGGGTGGCTGTGTAGGTGACACCATTCTCACTTTCTGGTTAGGCGTGGAACTGTGCTACAGAGAATGTCCCAACACCAGCTAAGGTGTGCAGATAAGAGACAGAACAGCGAAATTAACACTCCTATCAAGCAGGGCATTAAAAAAAATCCTTTTCCCTTTGTGTTTTTTGGTGTGAGTGGGAATGATCAGGGTCTAGTGAATTATTCTAGCGCATTATAGCCCTCTTGTGCTCTCATTAATCGTTTTAAAGCTCATCGTGGTGTAATGCGCTGGGTCCCAAATGGATTGTAGTTTAATTCTAAACGCAGCACAATTGCTCTCTGCTTTGGAGTAGCTGGTGCAATTGTCCCTTATGTGCTCATTTGGAGAGTGAACCCTGCACTCGGCATTTTAGATGCTCGCAAATTAAATGCTGTGGGAGTGGTTGGAGAGAGCCCATTTGATTCCAATTTATATCCCACTAAAAAGAGAGGGAACAATAGCAGCATGTTAAGCTGTTTCTTGATACAACCGGGAGCTCGAGCAAGAGTAGAAAGTGCCTGTTCCCTGGTCATCTTGTGAACTCTGGTGGCAGGAGTGCGTGGAGATACCACAGCGGGGCTTGCCCAGATTCCATTGGCTTTTCTCATCCCATCACCCCAAACATGGAGTCACTGCCATTCGAGAAACCCGGATCCAGCACTGCCTGAACTGTTGGGGTGTGTGGAGCTGGAGCCTTGTGACGCAACTGGCTTGTGTGTCTGTAATGGGCTGACCCAACCCCCCTGCAGCCTTTGGGGTGGTTTGAACCTAGATCCCAGCCTTGCAGCTCAAATTCAAGCCAAAGTAGCAGAAAGTGCTGTCACGTCAGGTCAACAGGTGCTTGATTCTCTCTCCCCTAAAGAGGTCAAGCTGCAGAGAAGCCAGTCAGTGTGGTTCATGCTGTGAAGCCATCTCTGATCTGCTTTGATATGCCCTCTTCCCGCCTGCTCGCTCGTCCTGGGGTGGATGGAGCAGTTGGGTCAGAAGAGGAGGTGGGGTAAAGGCCTGTGACGTGGAGCCTTGCTTTTCCAGAGCAAAGGAGAAGCCGGCTGCTTGTTTCCCCTCTGAGTACAACTGACCCAGTGATAACTGGATCTCCGCTCTGCAGCAGCATCTGCTGACACACACACGAGTGCGACATCCCAGGCTCTCGGCACACCGCATCAGCTCCAAGAAATGGAAGAGTGTGGTTTTTTCCCCTTTGTAAGCCAAAGTCAGCAAATACGTCGCTCAGCAAAAACCATCCTGCAAGGCTGCTCTTTCCAATCCCTCCCTCTCTCCCAGCAAGCCGCGTGCAGGCCTGTCTTGCTGATGTGTTGGGTTGATCCAACGCCAGCCTCCCTGTCTGCTGTGTAAGGGGCTGTCAGGGTTCCTTCCCCACTCTGAACTCTAGGGTACAGATGTGGGGACCCACATGAAAGCCCCCTAAGCTTATTTCTACCAGCTTAGGTTCAAACCTGGTACGCTGCCACCACCAAGTGATTTAACAAGAAACAGGGAAAGGACCACTTGGAGTTCCTCTTCCCCCAAAATATTCCCCCAAGCCCCTACACCCTCTTTCCTGGGGAGGCTTGAGAATAATATCCTCACCAATCAGTTACAAAGTGATCAAAGACCCAAACCCCTGGGTCTTTGGACAATGGAAAAATCAGTCAGGTTCTTAAAAGAAGGATTTTATAAAAAAGAAAATGTAAAAATCATCTCTGTAAAATCAGGATGGAAAATAACTTTACAGGGTAATCAGATTCAAAGAGCCCAGAGGAACCCCCTCTAGCCTTAGTTTCAAAGTTACCACAAAACAGGGATAAACTTCCCTCTAGCAAAGGGAACATTCACAAGTTGAGAAAACAAAGATAAACTAATACGCCTTGCCTGGCTGTTACTTACAAGTTTGAAATATGAGAGACTTGTTCAGAAAGATTTGGAGAACATGGATTGATGTCTGGTCCCTCTTAGTCCCAAGAGCGACCACCACCAAAACAAAGAGCACAAACAAAAGCTCCCCTCCCCCAAAAGATTTGAAAGTATCTGGTCCCCTTATTGGTCCTTTGGGTCAGGTGTCAGCCAGGTTACCTGAGCTTCTTAACCCTTTACAGGTAAAAGGATTTTGGTGCCTCTGGCCAGGAGGGATTTTATAGTATTGTACACAGGAGGGTTGTTACCCTTCCCTTTATAGTTATGACAGGGGCTCATTTCCTACATTGTGCCATCTCGAGGAAAGAGACATTTCATCAAGCACTGTGGATGGTTTATTATCTCAAGCTCTGGATGTCTTTCGCTTGCCACTGATCGGGCATGGGGTGAAGCTTGGAAGGGCTCAGACCAATTGAATGTGTGGGATAGAGGCTGCACACCAAAGTTTGCTCAGAGAACATAACGTCCAGAATGGGTCAGACCAAAGGTCCATCTAGCTCAGTATTGAGAGGATAAGGAATGCAGAGGAATTAACCATTAACTTGCTCCAAAGTTAAAGCCCCTTTTAGGTTTTGGACTTACTGATATCTGCTCTAGCACAACGTTGTTATTGTTATCAACTCTTTGGGTGCAGTAGCACCTTGAGGTCCCAACCAAGATCAAGACCCTATTGTGCTAGACACATGCATAATAAGAGTTTACAGTCTAAAGAGTTCAGGCAAAGGAAACAGAGAACCAGCAGGTCAGAATTGAACCCAGGTGTCCTGACTTCCAGGCCAGTGCCTTATCCGCAGGGCCATGCTGCCTCTTCTCTAGTGGTCTCCCATGGCCGGAGAGAGAACACAAGTAATCCCATGGGTAGACTAATCCCAGCCCATACAGTTTGCACTGCTCTGCTGTCTTCCTTCTGAAGATCTCAATGGATTTTATCCACATTAGTTCATGGAGCCTCCAGCCTCCTGTGAGCAGGTCTGTATCATTTTAGGAGGTGGCAGAGTGGATGAGACCACTGGTGGTCCATCTAGTCCAGTGTCCTGTCTCTGAAGTAGCCAGCTGCATAAAATGATGGGACAAGAGGCCCTGCAGCAAGCAGTGATGGGAAAGTTTTTTCCTGTTCTTCGTATCCCCACTTTACAGAGATGAATCAATAGGAGACAGATTCTGTCAACCTTATTCTCCTTCCCCTTCCCCTGCCCACTGCTGTGTGATTGTGGAGAAAGAGCTGGAGTGGGGCCCTGGCACTCAGGACTCCTGGGGTCTCTCCCTATCTGCCTCTGATGTTTTGGGTGACCTTAGACAAATCACCTACGTTTTCTACTTGTAAAATGAGGTGAATAGCACTTATCTTCCAGAGCAGTTTGTGGAGCTTTGTTAACTATGAAGCAGTTAGAGAGTGTCACAGAAGAGGTGGGCACTTCATGTTGAGAGTGGGGGTTGGGTGAAATCTCATGGAAGCCGGTGGGCATAACTACTGCATGGATAAAGGATAAAGAAACAATCAAGCTCCTTTATGGACCAGGCAGCTGAAACAATAGAAACCACCACCCAAAACACAGGCACGTGGCGAAGCTTGAATAGAAGCTGAACCATGTGGCCCAAGGGGCTTTCGTGGGACTGACTGCAAACACAGGGGCTGGGGCATTGGTTGGTGGATGCACAAAGTCCTGTTTCCCTGAACACAGGAGGAATCAATCAGCTAGATGAGTGGTTTTCAAATCGGGGTACGTGAGCTCTCTTCAGGGGGTACATGAGAAAAATCCTGTCATGGCAGACAAAGCACTGTATTAAGACTTGGCAATCTAATTAGGGTTGCCACCCATCTGGTTTTTACCCAGACAGTCTGGGTTTTGGCTTCTGTGTCCGGTGCCATTTATGGTTGCCAGGTGCCTGGTTTTCGGGGACCTGGCAACACTAAATGATACCTCAACCAAAAGTCTGGTTACAGCAGGAGAGGGTGTGGTGTGGTGTCATTAACCCATGCCAGCCCCTGCTCAGCTGGGGCCACATCCTACCTGCAGACAGACTCCTTGAGACAATCCAGTGAGCAATGGAGGGATGGGGTGAGTGGAACAAGTAATGGGTCTGGGCCCTGGGGGAAGAGGTGGAGCAGGGGGTGGGGCCTTTGGGGTCTGGTTACTAGCAATTAGAAAGGTGGCAACCCTAAGTCTAATCATAGGTATATTATGACCCTATCTCAGAGGGGGGTATCTGGTAGACTAAATTATTTGGAAGTGATACACAGCCTAAAGTTTGAAAACCACTGTATTAGACCCCTGAAAATTGGCTAACTACTTGGATCAAAAAGGGGCAACATTATTATTTCCATCCCGTGTCTCATCACTTGGTGTTTAACATTCTAGTTACTCATTAACAGAAGCTGGCAGAAGCCCACTGGTTCCAGATGGTTTGGGGATGAAATAAACCCATTTTGAGATGGAAATTAATGTTTAAGAAAAGTTACAGCGCGTGTCTATAGAATTCAAAGGGATCTCATCCCGTTCTTTCATAAACAGCCAGTAAGTGAAACGTGTTACTTTCGTATGGCTCATTGAAACCGTAAAGCACTCGATTAGTGCTGCTTCCTGTTGAGCCACCCACTTACCCTGCAGCGCAACCACACGTGGCTGTTTCTAATCAGATCAGTTCTCAAGGACAACTAGTAAAATGCCTGAAGAAATCAATGACACATGCTGGAGTTAACCAGCAAATAGAATTCAAATTAGGAAACAACAATGCCAGTCCTGACAAGAAATAGAAACAATGGCATCAATATTTAGCACTTTTCATGCATGGATTTCAGAGCCCTTTAGTAAAGGGCGTTGTTATTCCCATTTGATGGGTGGGGGAACAGAGGACGGAGAAGGGAAGCGACTCATCCCGCAGCAGAGCTGGGATTGGGACCTAGGTCTCTTGATTTTGGGTCTAGTGCTGTAGCCCCTGGACCAGGCTATTTCGCAAGCTGGGCTGACAACACTGACCATAGGTGCCGACTTCTAGTTTTTCCTGGGGATGCTCTGCCCCCAAGGCTCCCCCCCCCCGCCCCTTCCTTCAAGGCTCTGCCCTCATTCTGTCTCTTCCCGCTCCCACTCTGCGCCCTCCCCCGAGACCCCGTCCTTGCTCCACCCCCTCCTGGCCCCGCTCCACCCCCTCCTGGCCCCACTCCACCCCCTTCTTGAGGCCTCCGCCCTCCTCCAAACCTCTCCCTGAGCCACCAAACAGCTGTGGCTGGTGGGCTGAGCACCCAGCGCCTATGACACGGACTGTGTTAAAATGGCATCTGTTGGCTTCTAGGAAACGTATTGAGTGAGTGTTGTCTACACAATGTCCAGAGATGTGGGGCCAGGTTTTCAAATGCTCAGCCCCTGGAATCGGGGTTGGAATTTCAGAAGCGCTCAGCACCCAACGCCCTCGCAAAGCACTGAGGTCATTTGACCATCTGGCCCCAATTGTGGGTGCTGAGGCCTTTTGAAAATTCTGGGCCTAATCCCTGCCCATAATGATAGGCAAGTTACTGTAACCGCACCCTGTGCTGCATTCTCCACAGTGGTTGGAAACACATGCCGCTCCAACATTTTAGTATTAAGGTGACAATGCATTTTTCATAATAGTTGATGTTTCTGGATTGAGGGGGTGGGGTACAGATATTCTTGCTATCTCCAATCTTTGATAATTCCCACCCTTTTAGCCTCTTGCTCCTTGTTAACACCCACTTGGCTTTGCTTCTTCATTTGTGTAGCATATTTAATATAGGAGCAAAACAGTTTTATAGATACTAGTGAAATAACTGCCTTATGGCATCAATTAAAAGCCTTGTACAGAGAGAGTCTAATAGTTCCAAAAGCTCCTGTGAGGGGAACAAAGAGTACAGGACAGGGAGAGTGAAGATAGACAAGTAATTGTGTGACAAGGAGTGTGGAAGCGGCTTGTTGGGGGGTTCTGGGTGCAATTGTAATGAGACTCAGCAGAGGGGTCCAGGTGAAGGTGTTTCGGGCTCAGCGGGGGGGGGAGGGGGTGTCTGTGTTTGGGGGGATGGAGCTTGGCAGGGGGATCTGGGTGTGGTGGACTCAATATGGGGTCCTGATGCTGGGGAGTGGGGCTCAGTGGGGTGGGGATACAGGTGCAACTGATTGGGGCTTGGTGGGATGGGGATCTGGGTACGGGTGGCTCATCAGGGTGGTCCAGGTGCAGGGGGAGTGGGGGTTCTGAGTGCGAGGCGGTGAGGCTTGGCGAGCGGGTCTGGGTATGAGGAGGTCTGGATGCATGGGGGCTGGGTGGATGGGGGATCAGCTCCCTGTACCGGGATCCTTCCCCCTGCAGCTGAGGAGCGAGGGTGCGGAGAGGGAAGGGGGAGTTTGCAGAGCTTCCTGCAGCCGGGGGAGAAATCTGGGGGTGGGTCTGACCTGGCCTCAGATGCCATGCAGGGGAAAAGGAAGTCCCGTCCTCCCCATCCCAGCCAGGACTAGCAGCTGAGCCCGGCACTGGGTAGAAGCCACCAGCCGGGTCTTCCCCATTTCTGCCTCCTGCCTCACAGTGATTTACCTCTGTCGGTTGCCCTGGGCACCCGAAACATATTGTTGAGGAGGATCTCATGACTGCTCATAGACTCATAGACTTTAAGGTAGAAGGGACCATTATGATCTTCTAATCTGACCTCCTGCACAACGCAGGCCACAGAATCTCACCCACTCACTCCTGTAACAAACCCCCCCTTACCTATGTCTGAGCTATTGAAGTCCTCAGCTTGTGGTTTAAAGACTTCAAGGTGCAGAGAATCCTCCAGCAAGAGAATGGGGTTTCCAGACTGCACCCGGGCCATTGAAGGGACTTCTGTGCCCATACTTTGTCTTCCTCAAGGATGACATAAGTACATAAACAGTAACAAATATAATACTTCATAACTTCACATAGAGTACAACATGATAGTAATATTCAACAGATCAAGACTTTAACATGATATCTCACGAAGTATACTTTGTACAAAACATATCATAATCATATCACCATGGTGAATATGGGGGTTCCAGGGTGCTACTTTGAGGTGCAGAGTGCCACACCTTCCCAGCAAGCATTCACATGTCTGTTTTCCCCCAAAAATACTTTTATTACATTTCCCCAAAATATAGTTGCCACCCATGACCCACAAATTGTAGCAACATCCAGGCACACATTCCAAAACTTCTTTTGTCTTAAGTGGGGGCTTGTGATTAACTCATCCTTAGTTATGTTAATTGAAGGGTGAGTTTACACCCATCATTCTCAATAAGGCCTGTGATTCAACCAGTCACTAGCCCCTCTCCGCATAAAAGTACAAAGCAGCAGAAGGAAACTGGGGGGGGGGAGCTGTAACTTGGGAACCCCTTGATCAAATCACCCCAAATTTGGATCACTAACCTTAACCTGTGCCCTCGTGAGTCTAACTTTAAAGCATGTACAATGGAAACTTTCCAGCTGATTTTCTGGGTTGGCTTGTGCACACTAAAAACTGTCCATGCCATGCACTACCTTGGGTAAAACTCGACAGATCGAGTCTATTTTGAGCCGTATCACATCAATAGTTTGATCTCTAGCTCTGCACGCGCGCGCACACACACACACACACACACACGCAAATAAAACTCCACTAGAAATGTTTTTTTTTTGGGGGGGGGCGTATCTCTCCAGAACCCCTAGCAGAAATGTCCCCAATTTATGTCCCCAACCCTATCCTGCACCCTCCCGAGGCACGGCAACTGTCAGAGGAATCTGACTGAGCGTGTCGATTTTAGAGGGCTTAGAAAGGTCAACCTTTAAACAGAAGTCATGACACAACCCTCGCTGTAGTGGCTCTGCCGCACCACTATAATGTGGCCCTAAGTGTCTTAATCACTTTTGAAAATGGAACTTACAATGCCAAGTCATTGAGACGCTGGGAAATTTTACCCTTTAACACCAGAAGGGACCGTTATTTAGGTTCTTGTCTGAATTTCTGCTGAGCACAGGCCATGGAATTTCACCCAGTGATTCCTGTATGAAGCCGATAACCTCTGGTTGAGCTAGAGCCTCTCTCTCAGAAAGGCATCTCCTCTTGACTTCAAATGATGGCGAATGCACCATATTCCCTGGGAAAGTGATCTAGTGGTTAATTACCCTGATTTAAAAATTACCCCAAGTTTTTACCCTGACTGTTAAAAATGTTCAGCTGATTTTATTTAAATTTATCTAGTTTCAATTTCCAGCCTTTGGTTCTTTGTTATACCTTTATCTGTTAGATTGAAGGACCTGTACTGTAAGAAACGTACTCCCTGTGAGCAGATTATCTTGTAACCTTCCTTCGATAAGGTAAATAAATTGAGCATCTTAAGTCTCTCGTCGTAAGGCAAATTTTCCAGACCTCAAATCATTCTTCGGGCTCTTTTCTGATTGTGACTAAAGATGGTCCTAAATCAGAACCCTTAGATCTTAACCTTCGCAGACATTGGAAGAGTTTGGATCTGGATCACAATCCAAGGTGAAATCTGGGCTCCATTGAAGTCAACAGTTTTGCAATTGACTTCACGGGAGCCAAGATTTCACCCCTGGCTCTATGGGTACGTCTTCACTACCCGCCGTATCGGCGGGTAGCAATCGATTTATCCGGGATCGATATATCGCGTCTTGTTAAGACGCGATATATCGATCCCCGAATGTGCTCACCGTCGACTCCGGAACTCCACCAGAGCGAGCGGCGGTAGCGCAGTCAACGGGGGAGCCGCAGCCGTCGATCCCGCGCCGTGTGGACCCCAGGTAATTCGATCTAAGATACTTCGACTTCAGCTATCCTGTTCGTGTAGCTGAAGTTGCGTATCTTAGATCGATTTCCCCCCCCCCAATGTAGACCAGCCCTATGGCTCAGAGTTATGTCTGTTTAGGACACGGTGGTAAACACATGAGCAGAGTGGGTTGTTCAGGTGTTTCAGCCTTATTTAACATTTTTCCTGTTTGTGTTTTATACATTTGAAGGCTATTTGCTTCACTTTAACAATGAAAAATATATTTGTATTAAAATCAGATGCAAAATAGCTCTGTGTGCTCTAGCATAACCTGATTTTAATTTATCTTTCTGTGTGCATAAGGCCTGATGTTGGTTGTTAGAGGTTGGGAACTTTTTTTTTTTTTTTTTTTTTAAAGTGACTGAAGAAATCGATCCTGCATAACAAAGTTAGCTTGGAAAAAATACAGGCTTAGAATAAAAACGTCTTGAAATCACACTAACGTTTAAGAAAAGCAAATTGTCCACTGGTGTAATTGCAAGATCTGTGGAAACTCAGCCAATCATCATGCGTACATTTGCATACTGTAATCCTATTGGTTCAAGTGCTGTAGGGATTGTTTGGGGATTTTCTCACACTTGGTTAAAAGCCTGGTTTCATGAAGTATAACTTTATCCAAGGGAGAGTGTTATTTTTACTGCACAGTACATGGAGTTCTGGTATACCTGTATCCTTTTTTAGAGCCTTTTGCTTACCTGTTTGGGGCTGATATATACATATTTTGACAGGAGAGCAAAATAAGATATGTATTTTTAATAGTCAGCAATATAGTATGGGTGGGCAAGTACAATTTGTGCCTGGTCTGGTAAATTTCTATTATGATTTTACAAGGCTCACTGGCATCTTTGTATCCAAAAGCCAGCATGGGCCAAAATCTGCTCCCCTTTACAAATGGAGTGTAATTCAAGAGTAACTGCTGAAGCCTCTGTATCCATCCATACCACACTCATCACCATGGTATCTGAGCATCCTCTGCATTTACACAGGTGGAACTCAGCAACACCTTTGTCCCAACATCTGTCAGTCTATTTTTCTGTCTCCTTCCCCCCCCCCAACTGACTAATCATTTTAACCAATAGGATTGCAGTATGCAAATTAACTCTTGATCTCAAGGGAGGAAGTGGAGGAGTAGAAAAGTGGTGGAAGGTTGGAGTGATTTACTACTTACGTCACAATTAGCCACTGGAGAATATATTGTTCATAGGGCAGCAGTAGATTGAGACAGGGAAGAAGAGAGGCATAGGATTGCAGGGGTTTGGAGACAGGCAGTCTGGTTAGCGATTAGAGCATGGAACTGGGATTAGGAATCCAGGGTTCTGCTTCTAATCCCAACTCTGCTACTGGCCTTGGGTGAGATCTGTAGCCTGTATTCTGCAGGAGGTCAGACTAGATCAGTATCTCTCAACCAGGAGTCCGAGGCCTCCTGGGGGGCCAGGAGCAGGTTTCAGGGGGGCCCCCAAGCAGGGCCAGCATTACACTTACTGGGGATGAGGGCAGAAAGCTGAAACCCTGCTGCACGGATTTGAAGCCCAGGCCTAGAGTCCCGTCCCCCGGGACTGAAGCCGAAGTCTGAGCAATGTAGTTTCGTGGGGGCCCCTGGGGCCCCAGGCAATTGCCCTGCTGGTTACCCCCTAACGCCGGCCCTGGCTTTTATATGCAGAAAACCAGCTATTGTAGCACAGGGGGGCCATGGGCAGGACCGTCTCTAGGCACCAGCAAACCAAGCACGTGCTTGGGGCAGCACAATTCCCGGGGCGGTATTCTGGGAGGTTTTTTTTTTTTTTGCTTCGGCAGTTGTGCTCTTGGAGGAGGTTGCTTGGGGCGGCAAAAAACCTAGAGCTGGTTTTTATAGCATGTTGTGGGGGCCTCAGAAAGAAAAAGGTTGAGCACCCCTGGACTAGATGATCATAGTGGTCTCTTCCCACTTTAAAATCTGTGACTCTATGAGAGGAGGGAAAAGAAGAGGCAGGAGAGATGAGGAAGGGAGATCAGATGAATATCAGAGTGAATCCATCGATCAAACCCTGTTCATACATGAGTACTCTCTTGTTTTCCTTGCTGCTATATACTGCTTCAACTTGGCACTGTTGCAAATGCGAAATGCCTAGAAACACACAATTGGTTTCCAAAGGCTAATGGGTCTGTGGCTTCTGGCCTCGCCCCGGATTTCTGCTTCCATTGCCAGGGTTGGACGGCTGATTATAGGTTACGAAAACAACCACACGTGCTAAGAGCTGTGGCCACGCAGCTGGGCTGGGTTTAATTAAATAGGGCCAGGACTGATGGAATCTGTTCCCTGCAGATGGGGCACTGTGTGAAAGGCGGGATCCCGCGCTCCATCCATCTAGGAAGGTGGCTAGGTGAGGAGAAGGAAGTGTTTACACCATGCGGCTGGCACATGCAATTAAAACCTTCCTCTCCTGGGGCTCTTTAGGAGAGGCCTGGAGGGGATGCAGAGTGAAGCTGGAGACGCAGATGGTGACTGGGTTAGGCTGAGGCATGACCTGCTGGAGTCGGGCGCCCCCCCCCCCCCCCGGGAGGCTGTGTAGAGCAATGAGGAGGAGTGTTGGCTGCACTGACTGTACTTGCCTCCCCCTCTCCTGCCAGAGCACTGCTCCTAGGATCCCCAAATGCCGCCCGGGTCATCAGTAAGCGCTGCCTCCAGACAGGCGTCGGGATTGTGGTAAAGGGAGAAGCAGATAGGCTGTCCTACTCCCACCCCCCCCAGCAGCCCGAGGGAGGTGTCTCTCCTCTCCCTGGCGCTGACGTAAAAGAAGTAGTGCCAGTGAACTCAGTGGGTCCACCCTGCTGTCAGAGAGCGGAGAATCAGGTCTGAAATGATAGGGATGGGGAAGAACTAAATCAAAGTAGTAAGAGATGGGAAAGACCATGTGGTCCATCTCCCAAGAGGGAGGTGTAAGGACAACAGACTTAGAAAGCGTCCTGTTTACAAACATGACTTTTAGCCCCCAGAAGTAGTGATGGAAGAGTTCTATGTCTGGCAGGAAAGGTGCCACCCTGAAGTTCTCTCTCTAACTGCAGAACCAGCACATGCTGCCCTGCCATGGTCCCTCGGCATGTCAGCTAGTACTAATCACTTTGGTGGATTTTGCAATGGGGACACGTGATCACTAGGAAATGCACTGGCACCAACAGCTCCTGTCTGTAAATAGGATTCAGATGGTGATGATCTTTGCTCACTACTGACCTGAGCTAGGCTTGAACCATCAACTGGAGGCTTTATAGCCCATGAGCAAATCCCTGAGCCATCCATTCCCCCCCACCTATGGCCTCTTTTTCATAACTACTCAAATATCCTATTAATCCACCTCCCCGTGAGTGGCAAAAGAGCCTTGGCTGTGAAGAAGCTCACAACTAGTTAAGTCCTGTCCGAATGCAGTGAAAATCCTGGTAGCAGTGATATGGGGGGTGGGCAGCAGCTTTTCCCATTCCAATCTGCTGATAGCTTTGACAGCTTTGAGTTTTTTAATGTGCTAAGGATGTTCACTTCTAGTGTCAGAAGAGGAGGGTCACAGATCAGTGGTGCTTGATTCTCCCTTGAGGCCAAGAGCATATGCACTGTGAAGAGCAGGATGAACCAGTGGAGAGGAGACGGAGGGATGCAGGTGAGAGATGATTGCTCTGGAGACGTGAAAACCTGGTTACTACATTTAGGGAATAAACCACAGCTGGTACCTCTTGGGAAACGGAAGTAATTGAATAGGTGGCAATAACAGAGAGAGCAAAAAGCAGGGAGCAAGGTGTGGCTTGTCATATCCATCTAGTTTTTTGTAGATGGATATGACATTGTCAGGCCTGGTTTTGATTCCCAGAGCTGACGAGTGTCTGGATTGTGGCTGTTTCAGGGGCTGGGTGGGTGATGGCTGCACAGGTCCGTATTACACAAAGGGGCTTCCTGAGCACCTCCGCTCTCACTCCAGAGGTGAGCTCCCCGTTCCTGTCGTCTCTCTTTTGACCAGGAAACTGCTTCCCCAACTCTTCTCACAGCCTTCTGTAAGAGCTTAAGCTATGTGAAAAGGCATTTGGAGTCTCTCTCCCTTGACATCCGTGCTGGGGTGATCTTTTCCCTCTGGTTTACTACCCTACTTCCCTTTCTTTACTGACACCTTTGGCGGTAAGATTTCCTGTCAGAACTGCTAATAAACATGAGAGTTTTTCTTTCACAAGACTGTGTGGGAGCTGCTGGCCTGGCTCTTGGCTGGGCCGCCACAGAGCTTGTACTTCCTCTGGAAAGCTCCCCGTAGTGGGAGCTGTTAGAAACTCCAGATTCGTAGGGCTTGTCTACATGGGGAAGTAGCCGGGAATCGCAGTCTCAATTGCTACCTTCCTGTGGGAAGTAGATTAAGCTAAGCCACCCAAAGACACTCTCTAGTGCAGAATAAGAGTGTCCACATGGGGAATTAGTGTGGAATAGTTATTGTGCTTTAAAGTCACACCCTCGCCTGTTTTGCAATCGCCTCCCCACATAGACAAGCCCACAGAGAGTGAACACTGAAAACGGGAACACTTTGGAAGTAGGAGGAAGGGGTCTGAATGTTGCATTCTGGGATATGTCTGGGGGAGGAGGGGGTAGTGCTTGGCTGTGAGGGGGTTTGCTGAGAAATGTATGGGGTGGGGGGGAACATATTTTAACATGCTGTAACAAATACAAAATATCCAGCTTTGCAGACAAGGCTGTTGTTCTCTGCCTGGCAGGGAGGGTTCTGCCAACGTGGGCCTCGTTTTGTTAAGTCACTTGCAATGTTTGATATAATTGCTGGGAATTATTGTGCATATGCATTTGGGTGCAAGAGGAATATACGTGACCCCTGTTTGGGTAGCAAGAGGTTTTCTGTGGGAAGTCTGAGTGCCTGACAGGCCCGGGCACTTCCGGAGAAGACATTTGCGGTGATCTCGGAGCATCTCAGACATTTACATATTACATGCATTGCTGCTGTAAAACAGAAGTTGACCGTTCAGAGCAAAGGGTATTGTTCATCTCAGCCACACCCCAGGAGCAGATGCAGTGCCAGGCCCTTGTTTCAGAAGCTGGCCCGTTACAGGAAAAGCCTTTCAGTCAAGTGTCTCGGATTAGGAGCATTCTGCTTATTATGGTTGAAAATGCATCACAGTGTCAGAGAGGGCTAACCGTGTCATGGGATGTTCAGAAAGAATATGGGGAAGAAAGAGATTGAATACCAGTTGCTGGTCTACCGTATGGTTGTTTGTGTTGTGGTAGTGCCTACAGACCCGCCATGATCAAGAACCCATTGTGCTGCGTGATGCACTGACACATAAATGGGAGACTAGGAGTTTACAATCTCAGTAGACTTGGTCATGCAAAGGGGAGGGAATAGGGATAGAATAGACAAGCAGAGTGAGGGTCAGCAAATGGCAAGGTAGTGCCACCATTTTAAAAAATTCTTTGCATGGTCCTTGATGAGAAGGGTTGGTGTGGTGGACAAATGTGGAATTTCCCTGGGGAAGTTGCTTCAAAGAGAAACAGCAGAACTAAAATTAATTTGCAAATTTAACACCATTAATCTGGGCTTGAATAGGGACTGGGAGTGGCTGGCTCATTACAGAAGCAGCTTTTCCTCTCCTGGAATTGACACCTCCTCATCTATTATTGGGAGTGGACTACATCCACCCTGATTGAATTGGCCCTGTCAACACTGGTTCTCCACTTGCGAAGTAACTCCCTGCTCTCCATGTGTCAGTATATAATGCCTGCATCTGTAACTTTCACTCTATGCATCCAAAGAAGTGAGGTTTTTACCCACGAAAGCTTATGCCCAAATAAATCTGTTAGTCTTTAACGTGCCACCAGACTCCTTGTTGTTTCTGTAGATACAGACTAACACGGCTACCCCCTGATACTATTCCTAACCTCTGTCACTTAGTGGCTGCTTTATGCCCTGAAGCATGAGTGTTTTTGTAGTCCTTCTTTAAAAAAAAAAAAAAAAAAAAAATGGTGTGACCCCACTAATGTAACTGTGGGTGTCCCCTATCCATTTTGTAATCCTGCTAAGGTCTTGGCTCCAGTGATCTCTTGTGGCAATGAGTGCCATGTGTGAATAACGCACCGTGTTAAAAACAGAATTTCCTTCTATCAGCTTTAAATGCTCTGCCTTTCTGTTTCCCTGAATGTCACCTTGTTCTTCTAGTATGAGAGAGTAAAGAGTGGCCATCTACTGTGTCTGTCCCATTCCTTTTTTCTCATGCCTCTGTCATGCCCAGCTCAGCTCCAACTGCCAGTGATGGTGTCAAGGTCAGAAGGGACCCAACTGGTGGAGCAAGTGTGACACGACAACGACGTCTTCTAACTTATTATTTTAAAAGAACAGGAGTACTTGTGGCACCTTAGAGACTAACAAATTTATTAGAGCATAAGCTTTCGTGGACTACAGCCCACTTCTTCGGATGCATATAGAATGGAACATATATTGAGGAGATATATATACACACATACAGAGAGCATAAACAGGCGGGAGTTGTCTTACCAACTCTGAGAGGCAAATTAAGTAAGAGAAAAAAAACTTTTGAAGTGATAATCAAGCTAGCCCAGTACAGACAGGTTGATAAGAAGTGTGAGAATACTTACAAGGGGAGATAGATTCAATGTTTGTAATGGCTCAGCCATTCCCAGTCCTTATTCAATCCTTTGTTGATTGTGTCTAGTTTGCATATCATTGTACATTGGCCAAACCGGACAGTCTCTACGCAAAAGAATTAATGGACACAAATCTGACATCAGGAAACATAATACTCAAAAACCAGTGGGAGAACACTTTAACCTGTCTGGTCATTCAGTGACAGACCTGCGGGTGGCTATATTACAACAGAAAAACTTCAAAAACAGACTCCAACGAGAGACTGCTGAGCTAGAATTGATATGCAAACTAGACACAATCAACAAAGGTAAGACAACTCCCACCTGTTCAGGCTCTCTGGATGTGTGTATATATATCTCCTCAATATATGTTCCGTTCTATATGCATCCGAAGAAGTGGGCTGTAGTCCACGAAAGCTTATGCTCTAATAAATTCCTTAGTCTCTAAGGTGCCACAAGTACTCCTGTTCTTTTTGCGGATACAGACTAACACGGCTTCTACTCTGAAACCTGTTATTATTTTAAGTTCCTAAAGGGGGCGAGATCCTCAGCTGGTGCAAATCGGCATGACTCCCTGGAGCTCACTGGCATGGTGGTGAATTACGCCCACTGAGAATCTGGCCCCAAATCAACTTGTTTTCCTGCTCATGTGTCTGGCCCTGTTGCTCCTGGGACAGAAATGAATTCCAGATGGAATGAATTGTACGTGCTGGGAGCACCAAGGGTACAGTGGAAGGCGCAGAGCCCTTGAATCTACTCACACAATAGCACAACTTTGTTTGCTACAAACTTTTATTGGGATGCAATGATGTGTTCTCCCCCTACCCCCCGGCCTCGGGCTTTGCTCCATCGCTCGATCTTCCTACAGACACTGCTCCAAGCACTCCCAGGTTCCTAGGAGGCCTTCAAATCAATCTTGGCATTTTAAAAGGCCATTTCCCTCCACCCTACATGTCGGCAGTAATCCGAGGACAAACGGCCCCATTTATATCAAAGGGAAAAAAATCCGCCTCAGTCTGCAGAATAATGCGGAGGGCCTTTTCCAGCCCCCTGAGGATGCGGCTGGAATCCTCCTGCATACAAAGGGGTGATTGATGAACTAAGTCAGCCCAGGGGGGAGATGGTATGTGGGAAAAAGCTGAGCGGAGAGGCTCTGAAAGGGAAGCCTTTTCCCGTAAAAGAGCCACCTCCCGGGAGGTCGGTTGTCCCTTAAGCTATTGTGCCCGGTGCACCCAAAGAGCTGACTAGGCCGGGAGGGGAAAAGGGGAATCCCCTGCTGGATTGTTTGCATAGCAACTCGTGACCCCAAAGGTCACAGTAGCACCGAGAAGGCATTGAAAGCCCACCGGGTGCGAGGGTTTTTGGGTGGCCGGCTGGCTAGAGCAGCAGTTTGGGAGTCGGAACTCCTGGGTTACGTACCCAGCTCTACCGCTGACTTACTGTGTGATTCTGGGTCAGTCAGTTCATTGCTCCGGGGCCATTTCCCCGAGGCTGTCGTGCTTTGCACAGAGCTGGACAGTCCTGGAGAGTGTGGTTCATGCAGGGCAGGACACATGAGCCTGATCCACCGGCAGTTAGTCAACTGGGCTTACCCCTCCTGCATCGCCTGGAGGTTTTGGTTGTACAGACCCTTCTGTCCGGGGCACTCCCCGCTCCCAGGCACTAATCATCTTTTGGAGAGTGCTTGGAGATGCCCAGCTCCAAGGTGCTACAGTAGAGCAGATGGTTACTATTCCATCAGGCAGGCTGTTCCCCTTCCCCCTCGCCTGAGCCGGCTCGGCTCCTGCCTGCTGCTTGGATCTGTATATTGCAGGAGAGGGAAGAGCCTTGTAATTTCCCAGGCTGGGTGGGGAATGGTCATGGAGTCCCAGTGTGGGGAGACTTCAGGCTTTGCACTTTGTGTGTCGGCACGATGCCGACTTGCTGAGCTCTCCCCAGGCTGCTCCCAGCGGCAACCTTCCTGCCACCTGCCGTCCAAGTGCCGGAGCAATTAGCTTTCCTCCAGGAAAAGCCAGCGCCAGGAACTGATGAGGCTTTAATAACAACAACAGGAAGTCCCCTCCCACCTCAAGTGCAAAGACTGGAGAGGAGAAAAGCCATTTCAGGAGAGAGCCTAAAAGGATGTGATGCTTGAATCCATCGCAGCTTCTTGTCTTACCTGTACTAGCCACAGCTGTTGTCCCCTTAGCTCAAGGCCAGGAGGGACCATTGTGACCATCTTAGTCTGGCCACCTGCATAACGCAGGCCACAGAACATCCCTAACATCATGCCCAGGGCAGATCTTTTAGAAAACCATCCAATCTTGATTTAAAAATTGTCAGCGATTAAAGAATCCACCAGGCCCCTTGGTAAATTGTTCCGGTGGTTCATTACTCTCACTGTTAGAAATTGACACTTTATTTGCAGTCTGAATTTGTCTCGCTCCAGCTTCCATGGTGCAATGTGATTTGTTTTAGCAGCCGTCCCCATGATGTGCGACACGGGACTGATCTCCCCGGAGCCCTCCAGCCCGATGCAGTACTACGGAGAGTCCTCCGACACCTACTACCATGTTGACCGCTGGCAGAAACTCCGGACGGCCGTCAGGAAGCTGGAGTTCTGGGAAAACTTCAATGCTGAGCTGATAGGCAGCGGCTTCTTCTCCAAGGTGTACAAGGTAAAGCAACAGGGGTGGCCTGACATAACATGAGAGGAGCTGCCCTGGGACGTGGAGCAGCTCTCCGCATGCAGGGTGTGGGATAAATGTGTCCATGCGGAGAACTCCTCCTCCTAGCGTCTTTCTTGGCAGGACTCTGCTCCGCCATCTTACTTGCCAGACTTTCTTCCTCCGACCTCACCCTGTGAGATTGCTTGAAGTTGGGGAGGAGAGGAACCTCCCCCCACATTGACCCCATTTTCCCCCTTCATAGAAGCTCTGAGGGGGTCGCTTTGGTTTATGATGAGGGGGAAGACGGTCTTGTGCCTGAAGCATGGAACTGGAGGCCAGGAGTTCTGTCCCTGACTGTACCCCAGACTGTCTCTCCAACTGGCCCCAACTCAGGCCCTGAGTTTTCTTTTTTCCCCAGGAGTGCTCCGCCCCCTCCCTTGCCCTGCCCAATCTGCCCCTCCCTGGGGTCTCGCCCCACCTCTTCCCAGCCTGTTCGAACCCCTCCCGCGAGGCCCCGCCTGCTGCTCTCCACCCTCCCCCACGCCGAACAGCTGGGCTGGTGGGTGCTGAGCACCTGCTGGTTTTTTGCCATGGGTACTCCAGCCCCAGAGCACCCACAGAGTCAGCGCCCGTGTCACTGAGTGACCGTGGGCGACTTGTTGCCTCTTTCTCAGATTCCCCTTGGAGGAGCCTAGTTTGTCAGTGGTCGCCAGGTGCTCTGAGATCCTCCGATAAAAGGGGAGCCATAGAGGAGATAAGGATTGTGACCCTGTCCTGGCCGGTACAAGGCTTGAAGATATTTACACGGTGTACAGCTTTGGTGTTGAAAACAAAACCGAAGTGCACAGGGAAAAAGAATCTAAAATTAAATCCCACACACTTCCCAAAGTAGCAGCCTCCCACTTCCTCTGGAAGCTCCAGCCCACGCGCTTGTCTCTTGAGGCATCGTCACAGAGCGTTAGACTAGCTGGCCTGGTGTTATGGGCCGGTGGGTCGTACGGAGCAGTCAGATTGGGATGGGCAGGAATCCCATAGATCACGGCAGGCTGGTCTTTGATGCCTCGTGAGGTACAAGCGGGTGACACCTGGCAACGTACCAGCGGATGACGCGTAGCATCGTACCAGCGGGTTACCGCTGTGTTCTGCATGTAGGAGCTTCTGATTCACTTGCTGCATCAGGCACAGCTGAAGTGGGAGGCTGTTGAAACCCCTCTCTGTGCAAATTCCTGGGTGCTGCTCTCCATATATCACCTGTCCACCTTCTCCCATGACAAAGTGCTTGGAGCAGCTCGTGCAGGGGGTGTGGCATGCACGTGACAGTGGATCATATGTAAATAATGCTTAGTTTGGGGGTGGAAGACCCACGCCCCCTTGCCTACTTGGGCTCCATATCCACTGCCTTGTGGCACCCGTGCGAACAGCCCGGGGCGGGGGGGGTAGTTTCTTTAGGGGAATGGGGCTCAGACCTTCAACTCCAGGAGAGGGTGGCGTTTCCTTTCCTCTGCTTCTTTCGCAGTGCCACCTTCCAGCCAAATTTGCTTCTCGACTACTTTATTTTGCAGTAGCCTTCCAGAACGCTGCAGCTCACAGTAGTCTTGTTAATGGGGATGTGACACGTACATTGGATGGAAACAAATCGCTCATGGGTCCAGCAGTTTGGTCAGAGCCATTTTGGTGGGACTCTGTTCCTCTATAGCCATGCTATAGAATGGCTAGCCCTGGGAACAAGACCGTAACCTCTGGTCTTCTCCATGCAAGCGCAAGATGCTACCACCAGATCAGTGGGTTGACCTATATAGACGCTTTGGGCCAGATCCTCAGGTGGTGTACGTCCGTGTTGCTTTGGCGAAGCGAACGGTGGCGTGCTGGTCTACACCAGCGGGGGATCTGCCCCTCAAAGTGTAGAAAATGTAGCAGTTAATTGGAAGTATAACTGTGTGTTGACTTTTCAAGGTGCTAACGTATCTTACATCCATCATTGTGGTATCTGGGCACCGTGTCTGTATAAAGTTTTGGTGGATTTCTGGTTGAGAGAGAGAGGGAGAGAGGAGAGAGAGAGAGACTTGTTCTAAAGGGTATCTCCAGCCCGAATGGTAGAGTAGCTCTTTTCAAGCCTGTGCAATGCCCCTCCCCACTTCTCACGAGAGCCTTGGTTGAGTAATCACTCATCCCCACCTCCACTGAGTGCCTTCTGCCTCTTCTCTTTCTCCTCTGCCTTTCTTTAGCAAATTGCCGTAGTAACAGTTGCTGTTTCTATTGTGCGTGACATTTCCAGTCTGTCCCGCTGCTGAATGGGATTCCAGCAGTAGGCAGGTTGGAGAGACACCGTTTGAATGAAGATAAAATAACTTTTGTTAAGCAAATATATAAGAAAATAAAGGTTGAATGAGATGCTTGGTTCAGAGACGTGGAATGCAGAGAAGGACGGGGCTTGGCTATTGTCCTACACTGGGACTTGACATTTGATTGGAGACTCGAGCGTTACGGTTACTAAGCATGCAGATCGTTTGCATTCCCAATTCCCCATCTTCCTGGTAGGTCTGGTAGTCTCCTTTGGACCCTGTATCCTGTAACTGTGGCGTGTTTGCTGCTCCTGGTTTTAAGTACCGTTGAAGATGACGCTTTGAAGTTCTTTACCGGTAGTTGCTCTCCTCCAGAGAGCTTTACACACATTATAATAAATTAATAATTATAATTAATGGAGATATCCCATCTCCTAGAACTGGAAGGGACCTTGAAAGGTCATCGAGACCAGCCCCCTGCCTTCACTAGCAGGACCAAGTACTGATTTTGCCCCAGATCCCCAAGTGGCCCCCTCAAGGATTGAACTCACAACCTTGGGTTTAGCAGGCCAATGCTCAAACCACTGAGGTATCCCTCCCCCCTCTCAACAGAAAATCCCCCACATTTCTGATCTGGGCACTGAAATGTTGCCTGTAGTGTCTGTGCTGCTGTCATTTATCTCTCATCTCACACAAGCAGGCAACTGTGTAAGTCCTCATGTACAGACAGCCCCCCAACCTGAAGCAAATACTCACCAGCAACTATACACCACACAACACAAACACTAACCCAGGAACCAAACCGTGCTGCAAAGCCCGTTGCCAACTCTGTCCATATATCTAGTTAGGGGACACCAAGATAGAACCTAACCACATCAGCCACACCATCAGGGGCTCTTTCACATGCACATCTACCAATGTGATATATGTCATCATGTGCCAGCAATGCCCCTCTGCCACGTACATTGGCCAAACCGGACAGTCTCTACACAAAAGAATAAATGGACACAAATCAGATGTCAAGAATTATAACATTCAAAAACCAGTTGGAGAACACTTCAGTCTCTCTGGACACTCCCTAACAGACTTAAAAGTGGCAGTTCTTCAACAAAAAAACTTTCAAAAACAGACTCCAAGGAGAAACTGCAGAACTGGAATTAATTTGCAAACTGGACACCATCAGATTAGGCCTGAATAAAGACTGGGAGTGGATGGGTCATTACAAAAACTAATTCCCCCCTACTGTTACTCACACCTTCTTGTCGACTGTTTGAAAGGGGCCACCCTGTTTACATTGGCCTCATTACCAGTACACAAGTGATTTTTCCTCCCTTGGTATTCTACTGTTGAGAATAGCCCACTTCAACCTTAATTGAATTGGCTCGTTAGCACTGACCCCCCCCACTTGGTAAGGCAACTCCCATCTTTTCATATACTGTGTATATATACCTGCCTACTGTTTTTTTCCACTCTATGCATCCGATGAAGTGGATTTTAGCCCACGAAAGTTTATGCCCAAATAAATTTGTTAGTCTCTAAGGTGCCACAAGGACTCCTCGTTGTTTTTGTTGATACAGAGTAACACGGCTACCATGCAAGGTGGCTAGAGAGGAAGACTCTGCTTGGATTTCAGCACTCGAGAGATCTGGGTTCAGTGCCCGGCTCTGCCCTTGACCATGTGACAGATCCCTTTCCCTCTGAGTGCCTCAGTTTCACCATTTGTAACATGGTATTCAGGCTCAGGGTGTTCATGAGCCTTGATTCTTGAATAGTTATCTAGTATTTTAAAATTCCATGATGATGACGCTAGTTGAAGGCAAAGCCATGGATGGATTTTTGCTGGTCCAGGTTTTAGATACAATTGGAGATAAGACTTTGAACTTCTACAGCTCCTTTTGTTGACGGACCTTAATTTAAGTAAGTCTCACAACTCCCTGTCATGCCCCTCCCTTTTGATGAGCAGAGTTTAAACTTCATCTCTGTCCCCTGATTTAGGCCCAGCACAAGCCCCTTTTCACTTTTCAGCTCGTGTTCAGTGGTGGGAAAGCCCTGGAGATACCTTTCCGTCCCTCTGATCCTCAGGCTGTCCCAGGGCAGAACTGGACCCCAGCATAAATTAACAGCCAAAGGGCTGCTCTAAAATATGCTGGCTAGGGACTGCTCTGCTGGCAGGGATTGGGGCGCGCTGTGTGCTCCAGCCACGCCCTCAAGCCACCTAGGAATGTCCCCTCCGCCAGGTGGTGGAGAGCAGATGGCACAGATCTGCCTGTGCTGACTGTACACCACTTGGGGATCCCCCTTATATCAGGGGAATCCCTGGAAGCTGGTTAGGGCAACTCCTCATGTCCTTTGGGATCTGGCCCATAGAAAGGCAAAGGATTATTGATGTCCCAGTCTTCTCAGTCATCTGGGTTCAAATTCAGGGCTAGGTCTCCATCTGAAGCAGGTCTGGTGGTCTCATGCTAGTCGTTATCTCCAGTGTTTCCACCTCAATAGCTCCTACCCTTCAGCATAAATAGGGTTACCATACGTCCGGATTTTCCCGGACATGTCCGGCTTTTTGGGCCTCAAATCCCCGTCCGGGGGGAAATCCCAAAAAGCCAAACATGTCCGGGAAAATAGGGACATGCGGGGCCGGGGGTGCTGGGCTGGGGGCCGGGCCAGGCCTGGCTGTGCGGGGCCGGCGATGCTGGGCCGGCGGTGCTGGGCCAGGCCGGGGGTGCTCGGCCGGGGGCTGCACCCCAGGGCCCGAGCCAAGCCAGGCTGGAGACACTGGGGCCAGGGCCGGAGGGAGCCGCTTGGTTGGGGGGGCCAGACTGGGCCGTGCCTTCTCCCCTCTCCCCCACCCACCCCCCCGCTTACCTGCTGCCTGCTTCAGGCTTACCGCGAATCAAATGTTCGCGGGAAGCAGGGGAGGGGGCGGAGTTGGGCGGGGACTTTGGGGAAGGGGTGGAGTTGGGGCGTGGGCGGGGCTGGGGACGGGGACGGGGCCCCGTGGAGTGTCCTCTTTTTGGACACTCAAAATATGGTAACCCTAGCATAAACTAATAACGTGTGTAACAGGCTAAGCAGAGAGAAGGAAAGGGGACGAGGAGTCATGTTATTGAGCAATAAAGCAGCCTGCTAAAGAGACAGCTGTGACCGAAGTGAGGTGGGCAGTGCCAAGCTCTCCTTTACCTTCGTTATGTTGCCAGCACCGACCCAGCTTTGGAGAAGGAGAGAGGGGGAGGGGGAAAGGAATTAAATGAATGACAATGGAAATGGTACCAGCTTATTAAGCACTACGTTGCAGCCCTGACAGCAAAACCTTTCTAGATAATAAAGGATGTTAGCGAGAAACCCAATCCCTGGTGACTCACTCTGTGCCAGCAGTTTTGAAAGGCTGCTCTGCAATTCTGCATCCGATTGAAGTGGTGTAATGCGTGTCTAGAGGACTTCAACAGCTTGGCCACCACAACGCGTCTATTTAGGACAGAGGTGGGTCGGGAGGAGGCTGGGGCTGCTCAGAAGCCCGGGTGAGGTGTTCCCGTGGCATGTCTCCAGAAGTGCTGCACAGGCATGGAAGATAATTGGCACCGTTGTCGGTTTTGCACAGAAAATAAGGGTGGAATTTGCATAATGGGTCCTCACGTTTCTGTTCAGCTGCCATTTTTCTGCACTCTAATGAGCTAATAAACCTCCCCAGAACGATATGGTAGCTCTTCTTAAAGCTTTTTAGAACTTGCAGCTTGTGAGTCTAAGAACCCCTCAGTGCCAGCTGGCAATGGGTTCGCTGTGCTGTCAGCAACTCCAGTCAGACCTGACAAACTAATTACACCCAACACTCCCCTTTCATAGTGTTTATCCAGAAAGTGTCTTGTGAGGTATCAAGTGAAAGCCAGTAACGCCCTGGTCCTTAATATCATCATAAAATACATGTGTTAACCCTATATGAGGAATTATCTATATCTACTGATATTATGTTTTGAAGTCAACAAGACCGAGTGGACAAACAGGTCTTCTGCCAGACAGAAGCATGTCTGTGCAGCTATACCCGTCTCCATGTAAATGAAGTCTTGTGAACCAAATACAATGGGAGCTACGTTTGGAAACAAAACGGGAAAAACAAACTAACTTGGTGATGTGAAGGCAGCCTGGTGCCAGCACACCAGAGAGCCAGCAACCCGGAGAGAAGAGTCCTGCCTGGGGGGTAGGGTGACAAGATGTCCTGATTTTATAGGGACAGTCCCAATTTTGGGGTCTTTTTCTTATATAGGCTCCTATTACCCGCCACCCTCTTTCCCGATTTTTCACATTTGCTGTCTGGTCACCCTACTGGGGGTACACTTCAAAAGGATTCATTTCAAAGGTTTACTGGACTATAAGAAGAAGGAAAAAGAACCCCCTTTGTTATCGATTTACCGACCTTGAAGGGCGTAGGGGACTCATGAAAATCTGGATCCCGGTGTGACTGTAACCCAGCAAGCTCTGCAGAAAAGGTTTTAGTTGAGAAATGGCTTTAGATAAGACTAGCTTGCTAGAATGACGTTCTAGGCTTGGGGAAGTGGGTTATCTTTGTGTTTTACGTGTAACCGTTGCCTTTTCCGTTATTCTTATTCCATACTCACTGGAATCAGTGGATCTCTGTTCTTTGTTAACAAACTTATATTTGTTTTCACGGTAAATAGCTCACAGCCCTGCATTGTTATAAAGGACCTGATCCTGACTTGCAGCCTTTCTCCTGTTGTACAATGTCTCTTTGGGGACAGCTTATCCAGTGATTACTGTGGGTGTCCCGTGACAGGGGCTGGACACTGCAGGGGGATGTGACTGGGATGCACCTGCAAAGCAAACGAGGGCTGGCAGAGTCCTGAGGAGAGGGCTGGACTCCTGAAAGGTGGAGGTTGTCCAGGAGCCGACGCCCAGCTGCCACAAGATGGACTCTCTCACTTGGGTGGCAAGGGCGTAACAAGGTCACCTGCACTCCTGGGTGCCCCGAGAAGGTGGCACACAGCTGTGGACATCTTAAATGCTCTCTCTGCCTTTTGCACAGCCACAGATTTCAGGAAGCCCACAGCCTGTGGAGTAAAATGTCATTCACTCGGAGTACGTCAGGGCGGTCTGTGTGCACTAGTCAGTTACCAAGTGCAGTAAGGAGATGAGTATCGGGGTTGGGGCCAAGCTGGGTTAGGATACCAGGAAGTCAGGGTCAGGTACCAGGTAAGGTTACAGACAAGTAGCAGAGTCGGGGTCAAGCTGGGGTCAGGAGCCAGAGTTTAGGGTCTGCAGCAAAGTATGATCAGGAGTGGAAGCAAGCAGATGGTCTGCGTCATTGCTCAGACAGCTTCCCAAGATGGTTCCTGGTTTCTATACCAGCATGAGCCACTCAGTGGGCTGCGAGGGCCCTGCTGTGCGGTACTTCCTGCAGTGCTTAGCTTCACGGTGTCCTCTAGCAGAAACCCAGCCTAAGCTTCCAGTGATGATGTGGAAGTGTTGGCAGCCCAGAACCCTCATGGTCCTAGGTTCTTACAGCGCATCTCTATCCATCTCCGGTAATGACGGTGCATGTAATAATAATGCACATTGTAAAGTTTGGTTATAGATTAGTAAATCCCATGGTTGGATTGTGCCCGATCCAAAACGTCTTTGCAATCCGTTTAAACACAGGCCGGGTTATTCCTGTCATGGGTATTTGATTGCTTTATTCTCGGCAGGGAGCAGGACCTGAGTTAACATTGCCCCAAGGCTTATTGTATCTTGCAGCCCTAGTTATAATTAGCATTCCTCTCGCTCGCTCTCAATCCAAACTGGAGTGACGTGAGTCTCTTTGTTCAGCCCACCTGCTGTGTGGGGTGGTAACCTTATCTGTAAGGTAGCTCGTGCAGGTAACCGCATCACACATGACGTTTTGGGGCATTGAGTGGTGTCATGGTGCCAGCTCATTCTGTGTTTAAACGGTTTTGTCCTTTGAACAAATGACAAAAAGGGCAGAAAGTTAAACAGCGTGCCTGGGTTCACCCTGATAGCCCCAGCCGTAATGTCAAGAGACTGATCAAGGCTGTACCAGCTGTTTTCCTCCACCTAACAATTACTTTGGTTAAAAATAAAACATTAAAGGGACAGTTGGCCAGAGGTGGAGTTGGGCAAGAAATAGTTTTCCCATCCTGCAAATGTTTGAGAGTTCTAAATTGTTCTTGTCTTGAATCCTGATGAAAGGTTCCAAGCTTGAAAATATTTGCAAACTGGTTTATTTGGGTTTTGTTTGTTTGTTTGTTTTCGTTCACCTGAAACATTTTGTTTCAACACTTTTTAGAAATATTTTGTTTCAATTTTGACCTTTTTTCTTTTTTAAACCTTTAAAAAAAAATCAAAATGAGCTTAGATATTGAAATGAAAAGTCATTTTGAACTGGAAAATCAGGGTCTTGTGTTTAAAAAATGTCAAAACTAAACATTTGGACGATTTTGAAACTTTTTTCCTGCACATTTTTTCCAGTTGGGAAATGTGTGGAATCCGGCCCCATTGAATGAACGGTTTCAGTTTTGACAAATCAGCATTTAATCAGTTTGTCAGCAGTTCGTTCTGTGACTTGTGGGGCCGGCCCAGGATTCAGGCAGACCCCTTGTAGTGACACTAGACAGCACAGTCTCCGTTATCAATCTGGGACCTACAGAGCCGCAGAGAACCACAGGGTCTGTCAGTATCCAGCCGCCTCAATGAACTCTGTGTTCATCGCAGTCAATCCCTGTTTCTACCACCGGGGGAAGTAGAGGTCCCTGCTAAAAATGCCTTCTTTAGTCTGTTACGTTTTTAAGGGGAAGTTAATGTTCTATTTTTGTGTCTGAATTTGAGAAATGGCTGCTGGCGGGAAGCCCGGGAAACCAATTTATCTAGCTATTTACTGAGGAGGTGCATGGGAGAGTAGCCATGCCTTGAACCACCTGCTAACATGTATCTGAGAGTGGCGGGGAGAGGGAAGCCCAGATTCCACGGTTCGTTCAGTGACTCGGTGGTGCATTGTGACGTAGGCCCTGACCAAGCAAAGCTCGTGAGCACACGCTTAACTTCCCGTGCAGGAGTAGTCCTGTTTGGGTCTGCTGGGCCTGGGTGGTCTGGAGCTTGGGCCTGATACCTTGTGTGGTAATTTACACCTGTGCAAAGCGGGTATGAATCTGTGTGGTAGCATTTTAGCCTTCATGTTGCACAAGGTATAAGGCAAGCGGGGCACCAGGCCTTGTGTGATCTTGGGAAGGATTTCCTTTCCTTCTGGGGGCTGGCGTACGTTACTGGGATAAAACGCATCTCACTATCGTTTTTCACGTTGCTCCAGGTGACTCAGAGCGCGACCTGCAAAGTGATGGTGGTGAAAATCTACAAGAACGACGTGGACCAGGAGGTGATAGTGCGCGAGATTAGCTTGCTGCAGAAGCTCTCCCACCCGAACATTGTCAGGTGGGTGGCGCCACAGGAGAGGCAGTGGCTAGGGAAGAGGGCGCCGGTAGATGTGCCAGGCCTGGGTTTTTAAGTCAAGAGTCAGAGTTTGAATCTTTGGCTGCATCTTTCCAGTAGTTTTTGTGCTATGGGAAGAAACCTAAACCTGAGTTTTTGTCCTGCCTTGTAGGTACCTGGGGATCTGTGTGAAGGATGAGAAGCTGTACCCAATTCTGGAGGTAAAGGCTTGTTGCTGGGACACTTACTGCTTTAAATTGTGAGGGCAGTCAGGGTCATAGGGGATGAACTCTTGCAGTCTCGCTTTCCAGAGGAGACGTGTAAAGCACAGGTAACCCACACTATCGCTCTTCCTCTCTCTAGTGGCTGGATCACAGGTAGATGTTCACGAGTCTCCTATTGCCAGTGAGTTAACATAGCTGGTCTTTAGTTCTGGCAGGTGGAACTCACGCTTTCACATCCAGAGACCCTGGGTTCTGCCCTGGCACATGGGTGGTGTTGCTCACAGATTGCGTAAGGCACTTTCACTGCAGGGAAGGAGACAGAGCGGAATTGCACTATAAATGCAGACAGTACGTTTTCCATAACACAGTTATAGGGCCCAATCCTGCCCGGCGTTCTCGGGCAGACTTCACATTTACAGCAATGGGTGTCTTGTCTGACTAAAGAGGGCAGGATCAGGCCTATACTCTGAACAGTGTCTTCCAGAGAAAACAGCGTCTCAGACTAGACTCACACAAATGACACTGAAAGGGGGTAGGCTGGGGAAACCAGAGCTGTTTGGAGTGGGCTGAAGAGTGAGTTGCGAGTGAGCAGAGAGATTCAGGGAGGAGCTGCAGAGAAGAAGCCTCTTGTACTAACACTGTCAAGATAATATTGAGGGGCAGAGAGGAGGCTGTTGCTAGATGAGCAAGTACCTGAAAGCAGTAGAAACACTACAGCCTTTGACAGCACTGACCTCCGACGCTATGGACAGGCTATTTGGGAAAGGCCCACGGGTGCTGTAGCACGTGATCCAGCTGCATCAGCAGAGGTTGGAGGGCGAATATTGCATAGCCACACCCACGCACCAGCCGGACTTTCGTCAGAGCGCTGAGCCCCATGCTGAAACTCACTCAGGTTTAAATTACAAAGACAAAAGGGCTCCTGCCCAGCACGTGTCTACCCATGTGTATCCTTGCTGTTCCCCATGGCACTGCAAACAGAGAGGCCCTTGAGTGGGTGTGGAGTGCTGGGGCTCCCGGGGTTAATCCGGTGCTGCACGCTAGTACTACGGTGTGCTGTTGCAATCTTGTGCTGCACAGTAATGATTTGCTTAAACTGCAATAGTCCTGGTGGTGGAAAACTCTCGGATACCGCCGCAATCAATTATTCTCTTTTAATGGGAGTGTTTGTACAGCACCTAGCACATTGCTGCCCTGATCTTGCTTCGGGCCACTGGGCGCTGCTGCAGTACTCACCAGCATCACGAGAGAGGGGCTGATGAGATCAAGCAATTCCCAAACAGAGATGAACCGGAGCGTTTGCAGAGGCGTATTTGCAGAACCTCCATTCCAGCAGAGCGTGGCCTCCATTGGCTCCCTGTTTTGTCTCGTTTTTGCAGTATGTTAATGGTGGGTGCCTGGAAGAGCTCCTGGCCAGCAAGGAGATCACCCTCAGCTGGAAGGAGAAAGTGGACTTGGCTTCAGACATCACAAGGGGGATGATCTACTTGCACTCCAAGAACATCTACCACCGGGATCTCAACTCCAAGGTAGGCTGTGCTCAGAGGTTGACATTCACCATCCCCGGGCAAAGGGCTAGGCCTGTGTACCACTTACACGGCCAAGGCACCACATAAATCCCACTTGAGCCCACAGGGACTTATATGCTGTCTTGGCCAGGTGCTGATCTTCACCAAGGGTGAGTTGTGAAAGCTTCCTTGACAGTCTGTCATTATGGCACATTAGTTATGTACCAGGCAGGAGACGCTGGAAGAGCTAAAAATAGACTCCTCAAAGCATGGTTACGGTCAGAAAAGCAACTCGGGTAAAAATGGACGTGCTGGGATTCCACATTTCTTCTCCCGCCGTGGCTGCGAGATGTCCCCTGTCCAACTTGCGAATCAAACCCAGGGTTCTGTCTCTAACCATGAGCTCCACAAGGGAAAAGAGCAGCGAGCCATCGATAACAGGGAGGGACAAGGTGCATTGAGTTATTTTGCCCTGCCACCTGAACTCTTTCTGCTTTATATGTGTAGCTGTAACGGTTCCCACGTGGGGAGCATGGCCTAGTGGTCATGGCTGCAACTCCTGGCTGCCAAGGGGGTTGTGGGGATGGGAGCCTAGTGCCTTCCACTCCACCGGACTCCGACCCAGGGCCCTTTGGGCTACCAGTAGTCTGGCAACCAGGGCTGCTTAAGACTGTCATCCCTGGGCCTCTTCCTCCTGTCCACCCCCCACCCCTGGGGTCAGCTTAGTCCTAGGTTTTCCCCTAGTGGGGAAACCCAAACCACACTAGGTTAAGAGGGGGTTACCACTGTCCAAGGTCCACAGGGTACTTCCCTCTCTAGTTGTCTCGGTGGGTCTCCCCTTCCCTCTGAGAGGTCCCCTTTAGGCAGCTGTATCCGAGTCTTACGCTTCCCTCTGCTCTACTGGAGCTATGGGCTGCCCGTCTGCTCACCTCTGGCTCTGCCACCCAAATGAGCTAATTCCCTGCCTTTTAATTCCTCCAGCAGATGGAGCATTTGCTGCAGGTGTGGCGGGGTGGGGCTGGCTGAGACCAATATAATCCCTCACTCCCTTGTTGCCTAGTGTGGGGTTTGTACATCCCATCCCAGTGACCCACCTGTACACGGCCTGATGATCTCCCCCCCTCTAGTGACTGACAACATAGAGGTTGAGGAGCCTGCTACAGCCTTGGCTCATGGAGCGAGCTCTTAACTCAGGCAGTACAGCAGAGGTCCCCAAACTGTGGGGCTCACCCCCTGGGGGGTGCAGAGGAGCATTCCAGGGGGTGCAGTGGGGCCCGGGACACCACCCACAGGGGGTGGGGGGCAGTGCCACTCACCCTCAGCTCCCAGCCTGTCCCTGTCCCTAGCTTCGGCCATGGCTCCGCACCTGCCAGCCTCCACCGCGGCCTGTTTCTGGCACCACTCCTGATCCCAGCCTTGGCCAGAGGCAGAAACTCCATTCCCGGCCTGGGGCCGAGGCCAGGTCCAGGAGTGGAGTCGCACCCAGCCATGGGTCTGGCTGCTGGCTCCCATTGCGGCCCGGCTGCAGCTCCACTCCTATCCCCAGCCTTGGCCCCTGGCCATGGCTCCGCTCCCGGCTCTGGCCTTGGTCCCAGCCTCACACCCAGCTGCAACCTCCTTACCTCTGTCTGCATCCCTGCCCCGGGAGCCATGTCCCCAGCTGGGGAGGGGTGCGGACGGGGGTAAGGGGGGGCACAACCCTGAAAAGTTTGGGGACCACTGCAGTAGACGCTCATGCTTTCAGTTCCAGAGGTCCCAGGTTTGATTTTCGCCCCATGCTGATGACCTCCACAGGGGCATCACATTACAGCCGTCACCACACTAAATAACCGAGACTCTGGTGTCGGGAACTGGTGGAACAGAATATCTCAGCGTTGTGCTGGCCCTGCGGTACTGAGAGTGGAGAGCAGTTCTGGGCTGTGCCGTCCTTCGTTGTTTTTCTGCTCATCATCCACACTTCTCATTAGAAATGGTTTCTGCCTGTGGATCCGTGGGGTGATTGTGATGCTCGAGGAGCCTGTTTCTCCATTGCATTATATGGGCTCTAACCCTGGCAGATTGATCTGCGGGAAGATTCCCCCAGCTAGGGCCAAATCCACCCTGGGATAAATCCATTGACGTCAGTGGAGCTTTGCTTAGGATGACTTTGGCTGTAATGGTCCCCTCGTTGGGAGGCTGAGCAGAGACTGAGAGACCTACAGGCTGAATTCCCTGCTGGGTCCTAGAGATGGCCCTTGTGGGTCAGGGTTAAGCACAGCAGTGGGATTCAGCAGACCTGGGGTCTGTTCCCCACTCCGCAGCTCTGGATGAGTCACGAGAACTCTGTTCCTTTCCTCGTCTCTAGAATGGGAATCGTGATGCTCAGTGGATTCAGGGGCAGGAGGGTCTCTGGCTGCATTGGCTAATGGGTGCAAAGTGCTTTGAGATCCCCCGGCAGAAGGTTTGAGAGAAGGCGCCAGCTCCCAGCGTTCTCAGACGCTTTGGGAAGTGCTGGGTGCTGCCTGTACGTCAGTAATAATAATAATATCTAGTGCTTTTCACCCACAGATCTCCAAGTGCTTTACAAAAGAGGGTCAGTGTCATCCCCATTTTACAGGTGGGAAAACTGAGGCATGGGGCGATGACATGATTGGCCCAAGGACACCCAGCTGGCCAATGGCAGAGCCAGGAATAGAATCCAGGTCTACCGAGTTCCAGTCCAGGGCTGTAGTCACTGGATCACAATGTCTCTCATAGAGGGCTCCATTCTCCAGGGCTGTCAAGCCGACCTCTCTCACCTCTGCAGGTGCACTTACAAAATTGTGAGCCTGGGGATGAGCCGTCTCTGGTATCAAACTCGTCCGCTCCGCCTGTCAGCCCAAGTTCCCTTAGAGCAGCAGTTCTCAACCAGGGGTCCAAGGCCCCCTGGGGGTGGTGAGCAGGTTTCAGGGGTCCGCCAAACAGGGCTGGTGTTAGACTCACAGGGGCTCAGGGCAAAAAGCCAAAGCCCAGCCTCCCCGAGCCCTGCCACACAGACCTGAAGGTGAAGCCTGAGCAGCGTAGCTTTGTGGGGTCCTCTGTGGTGTGGGGCCCTGCTGGCTACCCCCTAACACCGGCCCTGGCTTTTATATGCAGAAAAACAGCTGTTGTGGCACAGGTGGGCCGTGGAGTTTTTATAGCATGTTGGGGGGCCTCAGAAAGAAGAAGGCTGCGGACCCCTGCCTTAGAGGAGGGGAGGGAGGATGGCAGCTTTATAGAAACACACAGGGCCGGTGCTACCATTTAGGCAAACTAGGCGGTTGCCTAGGGCGCCAAGATTTGGGGGCACCAAAAAGCGGTGCCCCCAATTTTCTTTTATAGCATTCCTGGGCTGGGCTGCCGCGCGGTCACCACTCCACTTCTCCCGCCTCCCAGGCTTGCAGCGCCAATCAGCTGTTTGGCGCCGCAAGCCAGGGAGGGGAGGAGAATTAGAGCGGGGGCGGCGTGCTCGGGGAGGAGGCGGAGCAGAGGTGAGCTGGGGTGGGGAGCTGCCGCAGGGCTGGGGGAGGAGGGGGCGCAAGGTGGAAGTTTCACCTAGGGCGCGAAACTTCCTTGCACCGGCCCTGGAAACACAGCAGTGCCACCAAGGCCGTGATCAGCTCTCCCATTGACTTCAGTGGAGCTACTCTGATTTATAGTAGGGGGAAACACAGATTTACTCCAGCTTTGTGTCTGACCTCAAACCCAGATCTGACCAGAGTCCGCTGAGCTTTTACTGCAGCCATTCCCATGATCCTTTGCAGTTGAAGCTAGGCACGTAGTGATCTGTTTGCTGCTACTGTGTCGTGACTCCTCCAGTGATGTTCCCTGAGCGTCTCGGCGGAGCCTTGAAATATTGATGGAGTTTGGCTGTGATGAAGCCAGGCACGCATTACAAGCCCGAGGAATATCAATACAGGATGCTAGCTTGGCTTCATTGTCCCCACAGCTGTTTGCCCAGCTTAATCCCCAGCCATCAGAACACAAACTCCAGTGGGGAGCAGCGTGGCAAACAGGTTCAATCTGCCTGTGGCTTTTCCTTGCTGATGTCCTGTAAAATTCATTGAAATGTATTTTCCCATAAATGTATCTGCATGTTGCATTAACTCACTACAAAATCAGAGCCACTCTGGTCCTGCTCAGAAAGTCAATGCACATTTCAGAATGTCACTGCACATCATCTGGGTCTCCCTGCAGTTGTTTGGCTCTGATATGAATTTATCTGTTCCCTGCAATGCTGACAGCCTAGATATGGGAGGGTGGGGCGGGAAAGCAGGCATGAAATCCACTTGTTAGTGACATCCAGCCATCTGAAGCAGCTGTTTGCTTTTTCCAAACCTGCCTTACTCTGACCAGACCCGTAGGGCAAAGTCCTATGGAATATGACAGAGATGAAGCCAATAGGTTTCCATTGAAATTGAATAGGATTCTGTAGGAATTACTCTCCAAAGTCTACTGGCGTAGGGTTTAGTAGAAAATGATCTGCTTTTTAGCAGTTGCATGAACCATTCTGTAGGAGTGGTTTATTTCTCTGTTCAATTGTGCAGCATGGTCCCAAAAATCCTATAGAAATGTTCTTGTTTTCTGTCCAATTCTATAGGACTTTGCCATCAGACGAGCGGTGTGTGTGTGTACGTATGTGTACGCACACTGTGCAGTTTGAAAAACCCAAACTAGGTCCTATTATATCAACCCCCTCACAAAGTTTAGTTGTGGGGGGAGCTGATTTTAGACCATCTCCTCTATTTATGAATACTGAACCAGGCTTCGATTTTAGATGCCTAATTCTCATAAAAATTTAAGGGATTTGTGCATGCATCTCCCTTAGGTGGCCTTGAAAATCTCAGCCCAAACCTCTCACGTTTCCAGGGTCACTGCTAAAAATGAGCCCTTCCGCTTCTTGTAGAAGCAGCAAATTCTAGGCACCGGTTTCCTGAGAGATTGATGTGCGCCCCTCGGACTGGTGAGCTATAATTAAGGCGCTTCGTTTCCAAGTTTTATTTTGTTTAAAATTTCCCAGGAATTTGCCGATGTTTGTTACAAACATTAAAAACTGGGGGCATATTGGTGGAAAAAATTAACTTCACAGTTTTCTGGGTAACTATCAGGATTAACATCGGGGGATGGAAGGACAGGAAAAAAAAGCAACAAGTCGAGAAAAGTCAGAGTGCTGAAATGAACGAAGTTTAATGCGGTGGTTTCCTTCTGTTTATTTTCTTTTAAAACCAGAGGTGGGACCCCGGGGGCTGGGATCCAGGAGATGGCAGGTGAAAGGGCTTGTGGTAATTGCATGAGAACCTGCTGGAGAGGAATAAAGGCGATGCCTTTCAATCACTCGCCTATTGGAAACAGACAAATGTAAATACCTTTTCCACTCCTCCCGAAACAGATGGAGGAAAGAATGTTTTGTAAACTTGGAAACATCCTCTGTGTCCTAAGACTGCACTGAAGGGTGGGGGCCCAGAGGGGAGTGAAAGGCTGTACCCCTTGAATTCTGGCCTCCCTGCTGGACAGAGCCCCCTGCTGACCCCAGCCTTTCAGCACTGCCTCTGCACAGGGGACAGTGCTGCAGCTGGGCCACGCTGAAGGGCTGAGATCAGCAGGGGGCTCAGACAGGATCTGTCCATCTCTAGCAGCTCTGTCACTACAGTATCTGCCCATCGTCTCTTGAAACGCCACTGTCCAGTCTGCCTGTCTATCTGAAGGCATTGCTACCCACACACTGAACTTTGTCAGTGAACCCGAGCCTGTTCTGGCTAGTCCCTGTGGTGCACACGGGGAGCAGGAGCACACAAGGGTTCTTCAGTGGGGCCAGAATGGTGCGTAGAGACTTTGCCCTCAGCACATAGTTCACTGCAGGAACGGGGCCTTCCCTCTGATGGGACTGGATTCGGGCGTCTGGATGGAGCAGGGAAAGGTGGCCCACGTCACTGCCGTTGTTTGCGGGTTTGCAGAGGATTTGCAGTTGCAGTATCGGGGTCATGACCCATGGGCTGACAGGGTCCTGTGGCTTCCACAGGTGCTTCCTGCAGGAGGTTCTTTCCCTGTGTGGGGTGGGAAGAGAGATTTGGAGAAAGTGCTTCTTTCTACTGAATAAATTCTCCTGTGCCCCTTTCATCTACCTCCTCCTCTACCCGTCTTTTCCATCCCACAGCATCATCTGTGCTTTGAAAAGGCTCCATGTTAGGGGGGTGGGGAAGGATGGAAGTGCAAGGAAGGTTCTTACACCTTTGGAAACCATGCCGGTTTCCCCTCACCCCTGGGCGGGGACGGACGGACGGACGCACGCACACACACACACACCTCTACCTCTACCTCTACCTCTACCTCTACCTCTACGAAGTAGACCGGCCAAGCAGCTCTGCATGGCGCTCGGCTCACAGGTGTGAGACAGATGGGCCTTGAGAACATGCCCCCACGTGTGTTGTTCTCTTGCAGCAGGAAACGTTCTGCAGAAGGCTCCTTTCCTGCTGGGTTAAGCTAAAGAGAAACATGAAAGCCGTGTGCAAAGAGGGGTGGCAGAGCAGGACCTGAGCCTGGCCTACTGGCCATGGTATTGCTGTCTCTGCAGCCCCTTGCCAGGGAACTCAGAACTGGTTTTAGGAGGGTACCCTGCTGTTGAGGGATCCGAGCCCTCTTTGGGAGGGGTAAGCACTGAACAAAGAGCATCCTGACAGGAGAGGCAGCCTGGGCTAGTGGTTTGAACAGGAAGCGGGAGGCAGGAGCTCCTGCGATCTATTCCTCGCTCTGCCCTCGACGCGCTGTCACTTCAACGCTCTTGCTGCAGTTTTTCATTGGGCGAGCACGGCCCCCCTGGGGGTGGTGAGGGTCAGTTCAGGTCTGTCCAGGGCTGTGTACATGCTACTGCAAGCTGTGGCGGGGACCGGTCATTCGAAAGTCTCCATCCCGCATGAGCGTCCCGAAAACATTCTGTCCCCTCCGCTCCTGTTGATGCTAATGGGCATCTGTACCTCCCCAGCTCAGCTGGAAGCCGGTCAAGTGCGTGAGGTGGGTGCATTGCAAGAGGGGTGGGAGTGGGGGTGGGGGGCTGGAAGGGGAGAAAAGGGCTCAGCTGCTCTATGCATGGGACTCTCAGACTAGCAGCCCTGGGGGCTCGTTTCAGAACTGCCTCATTCGTGTGACCCAGCGGGGCCGGGAAGCCTTGGTGACGGATTTCGGTCTGGCCAGAGAGGTGGTGGAGCTGCCCGTGAAGAACCCGGAGAGGAAGCTGTCCCTGGTGGGCTCCGCCTTCTGGATGGCCCCTGAGATGCTGCGGGGGGAGCCGTACGACAGGAAGGTACAGTTCTGCCTCCCTGCCCCTCGTGTGTCCACAAGGCCCAGGTCAGGTCCCCCTTTCGCTCTCCAGAGCCTCCCGCACGATCAGTAGTGTTAGTTTCTCTTCCAGATGGGGTCAGAGGCCTGGCTGAGTGTCACCCGGCATGGTGAGGTTTCTGGCCAGACCCTTCAGAGGGAGGGCACGGGAGCTGTGGTGGAGAATCTGTCTCCCTGGGATAGGTGGGAGAGGAAAGGAAAGCTCTACTTCCCATAATGGGCATTGCTCTCCCTTCTTTCATCCCAACTCTGCCCTCTTCAGCTCTCCAATGAGTTAGGGAGCCGTGCACGCTTGCCTAGTAAAGTTCCTTTGGAGACCAGAGGTTCTGATGCTTGACTGGCCCGGTCATGTTATGGCTGCTTGCGGGACGTGTTCTCCCTGCTTTGGAGAAAGAGATGGTGACGCCTCTGTTAAAGAAAACACTTGAGCAGGTTGTTTGGTAACTAGACTTCTATGTAACTATTGTGATCACTCTGCCCTCCACTGAAATACAGCCAGCTCTGGGGTGGTAATGCAGCAGCCGCTATAAAGGTGCCAGCAACATGGAACGAAGCTTTAGGGACAGGAAGGGAAGAAGAATATCATATGCAGTTATCCACATGTGAATTAGCTGAGGACACTGGGGTTAACATCCCTCCCTCTTGCAGTGTTTTGGGTGTTTTTCTTGAAGATCTGCTCTAGGAATTATTTTGGGGCAGTTCTATGGCCTGGCTATGCAGGAGGTCAGACTAGATGATCACAAGAATCCCTTAGGCCTTGGAATCTATGAAAGAGGTGTCACTGGGTGTCTGGCCATTTGCAGTGTATCCCTCTGTTTTATGACTCAGCTGAAAGACAGCACCTCCTGCAGTTCCCTGCACTATATGTTGAAAGGAAGAGAGCAGCTTGGTGAATGCAGGCAGAGAATGAAAGGCAAGGGATTGTTCTTTTGTTACACGTTTCCCTGCCCATACGTCTGACACGCCCTTGCTTTTGGGTGACCTCAAAGCAGGGTCGCTCTGTCTGCCCTCCTCTTTCTGACCCTTTGCTTCTGTACGCACCAGAGCCCCCCCTCACTCTGTGTTTCTGCCCCCTCTTGCAGGTGGATGTGTTCTCATTTGGCATAGTCCTGTGTGAAATACTGGGCAGAATCCCCGCTGACCCGGAAGTGCTTCCCAGGACGCAGGTAGTTATTACTCCAGCTCAGGTCTGACCGGTGGGTTCTGCATGCTCTGAAGTTAACAGATCGGATGCCTGTGGATTCTTAGCTCTACAGAGCCTTGGCTTGCATCCCAAAACACACAGACACACACACACCGACCTGGTTAAAAGTTTGCAAATAACCAGTTTGTTGTGGTGGGGTTTTTTTTTACATGTCGTTGAGTTGCCACTTACATTTTCGGTGGGAAAATCATCAGCTTTGATCAAATGTAATCAGTTTTTCTGAAGTGCCATTTTGGTCCCCTGTTTTCACCTCAAACCTCTCTTCCAAACATTCTGTTTTGAACTGACGTTTGAGCTCTTAAGTCGAACGGTCAATTCAAAGCACAAATAGTGATTCCATATCGATGTTTTGAACTGGAACGTTGTGGCGTTTTGTGTGGAAAAGGTGAAATATTGTTTTGATTTAAAAACGGCAGCGTCGTTGGTTCGTTTCAACGTTGCAGAGTCAAAAATGCTCACCCGTTCCACAAAGTTCTTTTCTGTTTCAATGGCTTTGTCCAAACCAATGTGGCGATGTTGGAACTTCCCCTGGGGTGGAAATGCCCTTTCCCAAGCCGGTCTGCTTAGAAATGAAAGAAGGAAGGAAAGAACTCAAAATAACCGGAGACTGGGGAGAGATTAACTCTCCATCTGTGTGCACAAGAGGAAGGGAATTCTATGTCAGAGGCTCCAGAAAGTGGGGCTTCAAAGGATGAAGCTACAGACACAGAAACATTGAGATGCTGCGAAGCGCTGAGCTCCTGCTGAAAGCCTGGATCTCACGTTGACCGCGAATGCTCATCACCTCCCAGAATGGAGCCCACTGACTGGCTGCTACTTACTCATCTCCAGCTCAGGTGCTGATATGGTGGTCCCCATCACCATGGTACCTAAGCACCTCATAATCTTGAATGTATTTGTGCTCACCCCTGTACCCTGTGCCATAGGGCAGTGCTGTCATCCCCATTTACAGGTAGGGAGCTAAGGCACCCAGAGATTAAGGGCCAGATTTTAAAGGTATGTAGGCGTCTAAAGATGCAGATAGGCCCCTAGTGGAATTTTCAAAGTGCCTGCTTGGGAATTAGGCACCTAAAAGAGCATTTAAAACCCCCACTAGGAGCCTATCCGGCTAGGGAAGTGAAAATCTGGCTCCAAGTGATACAGGAAGTTTGGAGCAGAGCAGGGGTTTGAACCTGGGTCACCAGAGTCTTCATCTAGTGTCCTAACCACTGGACCATGTTTCCTTGTAATTGCTGAAATCATTTCAAATCATTTATGCTAGAGGAACAGCATTGCCTAAGGGTGAGCGCACACGGCTGAGTCTTTTCCTGGCTCCGCTGCTTATCAATCAATCGATCGTTTTTCTAAAGTGCCTGTTACTTTGGTACGTCTGTGTGCTTAACTTAGTGTAATGGCTATGATTGAGGGGTTGTGAATCGTAATCCATGGATCAGTGCTTTGAGATCCCCCCTGAGAGGCGTGAAGGAAGGGCCTAGGGGTTGGTTTGTGACCTGACTCTTCCATACCATGTCTCCTGCTTCTCATTGAGGTCCACATGTCCACTGATGGGGTCGAGCTTCAGGGACTGGGAAGTGCCTTTAGAGGGACGGTGAAACATCCGTCAGGTTCCGTCTCCCTGGCCAGCCACCTGGAAAGCGCCATATCCTGAGCCCTGCAATTGTTCTGAGGTGTCACAATCCCGTTCCTCGGTGCAAAGCGCTTTCCCACAGCCCATGCCCCACCCAGTCAGACCATCCCCTCTCCTTCGCCTGCCATTGACCCAGAATCTCGTCTGTCTGCTCCACCAGGATTACGGCCTGGACGTTGCAGCTTTCCAAGGAATGATCAGCGAATGTCCCAAGCAGGTTTTGGACCTCGCCGCTAGTTGCTGTCGGGTAGGTTTCTCCCTCGGTTTCCTTTCTCTCTCTCCCACTTTTCCCATCTCACTTGCTGTGTGTGAGAACTCGAACTGCACTTCAACCCCAGTGGGAACAGCCCTACACTTTCCTCACAGCCCTCTGCCACTTGCATGACTCAGGGACCTGGCAGCAGGGGGAGGACACTTTGCCTCTGTGTGACAACGGCAGAGTAATGAGAAAACTGGAGGGAAGCTGGCAACACAGGGGCCGATTTTGTATCATTGCCAATCTAACCCGCTGCACCACAAAGGGTTCCAGGAGTTGCACTGGCAGTAATGGAGGAAAGGGGGCGGATTTTCCCATGAGTCTCTCCAAAAATCCCCTCCCCTTCTCTGTGCCGTGAATTGATCCCACAGCAAAAAAGGTTAGATGGCCACTGGCATACACAGATGTCTGATATACGAATGGCAGGGACGCAGATGGAGAGACAGGACCTAGAGCATGCAGGACAGGACCTAGAGCAGGGGCAGGCAACCTATGGCACACGTGCCGAAGGCGGCACGTGAGCTGATTTTCAGTGGCACTCACGCTGCCCGGGTCCTGGTCACCGGTCCGGGGGGGTCTGCATTTTAATTTAATTTTAAATGAAGCTTCTTCAACATTTTAAAAACCTTATTTACTTTACATACAACAATGGTTTAGTTATATATTATAGACTTAGACAAAGAGACCTTCTAAAAACGTTAAAATGTATGACTGGCACGCGAAACCTTAAATCAGAGTGAATAAATGAAGACTTGGCACAGCACTTCTGAAAGGTTGCCGACCCCTGGCCTAGAGCATGCCCTCTGCCTGCGTTGCTGCCTTTAAAAGTTTGTTCTCCGGGACCCACCGGTCACACCACAGCATCTTTTGCTTTTTCATTTTCTTTTTCTTTTAACTTCTTTTTTTTAAAATAAAATGTCACAGAAATAGCAAAAGTGCCTCACTATGCTGGCTGGAGCAGCTCTGTTGCAAGGCCTTACTGGGCAGGCTAGAAATGAGGCAAAAACTTACCACGTTACTCACAAAAAGGAAGAAACAAAGGCACTTTCTCACCCAGGCAGACAGCAGAGAGGTTCTGTGACTATATTCCAGCGAATTACTTTGGAACTCAAAGGCAGCAAATTAAAAGAAGCTGCAGCAACAATCCTCGTGATCAAGTATCTGGGGGTAGCTGTGTTAGTCTGTATCTGATGTGTCATTAGTTTATTCCAGAATCAAAATGGTGAATCAGAGTGGGTAGCTGGCTTCAATTCACGTGTCTTCAGCTCCTGCGTCTCTAAGGCTGACACGAGGAGACGTGGATGGTGATGATTCAGGTGGCTTGCAGCGAGCTGGTCTGTGTCATACAAGGTGTAGGACCTTCCCGCAGGCCTCGCGCTGCACAGCACTTCAAAGGGACTGTCTCCTTGACGATGCAAAATGCCTGCCGTGGCCAGGCCTGCTCAGGATAAGATGTGGCAGGAGGGATTCAGGGGGAGCTTATCAAAGGCACAAAGGGTGGCTAGACACTCAACTCCCACTGGAAGGCAGTGGGAACTGGGCACTTGCCTGCTTTGTGGCTTTGAAAACCTCCTCCGAAAATCCCCTGGCCCTGCATATTTTGGGCTGGATTCTGATCCAGATCCTCAAAGGTACCAGGCACCTAACTCCCATCCTTTTCAATGAGAATTAGGTGCCTAAATATCTGTGAGGATCTGGGCTTCTGTGCATGAATAGTTTCAAGGCCCAGTCCTAGAAACACGACTGGGCTGATTCTTCTCCATGCAGAGGAGAGGCAGCTTGCATGGCCCCTGCTCAGGTGCTTCTAGGGCCCGGTTCAGCCACTCAGCCCCGGTGAGTGCAGTGCCGTGGGCAGCTTCTGCTGCCATGGCGGGGCACGGCATTACCAGCATGCAGGACCTCTCCTGACCTCGGACTGGGAACATCCCCCGTCCCAGGGCTCTGCCAGCTCTGTAGCTCCGATGCCTGATGGTTCCTTTGCAGCTCCTTTGCACTGGGTTAGTGGTGCAAAGGGCTGCACTGTGGGGTTGAGTTTCCCTGAGAGAGCCAGTCTCCCCTCACGCTGGAGTAACACTAGGTGCAGGAGAGAGGAGAACCAGGAGAGTCTTAAGCCTCAATGTCCTTGATGTTGTTAGACCCCTGTGCAAATGCCGTGCCAAGGTCAGCTGTAACCAGGGGCTTGATCCTCCATAGAGCAGGTGCGACACATCGTGCAAACAAATTCAAGGCAAAATGGATGAGCATGTGGGCTTGGTCCTGTGTTAACATGATACAGCTGCTAAGAAGTTACTCCTGACTAGGGGCAAAGAGGGGACAGCATAGCTGGGAGGGAGGGTCGTGGTGATGTCCACATCTCAGACACCCTCATGCCTTACTCCTTTTGGACCCTGCTGCCTTGCGAATAAGGGAGCAGAGGGTCTCGGGACTTCCCAGCACTCAGCGTCCAGGGCTGGGCCTAGCGCCCAGCCTTACTTGTGCCCACAAGTTGCTTCCACACAACCTCGCCCTGGAGCACAGCGCCACTGTGCTCTGCTGCTTGCACCATGGGAGGACTTGCAGGGTCGAGACCCCAGTCAGGTCTGCAGCTTTGATGTCCCACTAGCCTAGCTTGCAGCCCCTGGGGGAGTCACAGCCCTATTTTCCCCATGTCCCCTCCCAGCAGGAAATTCCCTTCAGCCTCTCGTTCTTCCTCCCCCCTTCAGGTGGAAGCATTCAAGAGGCCCTCTTTCTCCGAGCTGCTGGATGAACTGGAAGACGTAGCAGAGAGTTTGGAGGCTCCAAAGGACAATCAGCTGTCCGGATGATTGCCCACGCTCTTCTGAGCCCTGATGGAGTCAGACTCAAACTGTAAATTACTCGTACATCAGAAAAGGCGAGAGGAGAAAGAGAGCGAGGGTGAAAGAGCAAAGTAATGCCCTGGTATTTATTTAATCGTATTCGCATTCTCACAGAGAAAGTGTGGCTTGAAAAATACAAAGGGGGAATTTTCAAGGGATTTTTTCTAGCTGAGGTTTTTAACAGAAATAATTCCGACACTGAGCAGTCTTTGCTTGGTTGGTTTTTTTGTTTGTTTGTTTTTTTAAAAAAGGAAGATACTAATTTCTGATGTAAATACAGACGGTGAGAGATTCTGGAGGGGACGCTGGATAATTGACTCTCAGATGGGGATGCTCTCTGAAGCCCAGGATAGAAGTGTGGCTTTCCCCCTCCTCTTCCCCATAGTCCTACCTGTGTCTCAGCCCTCCAGCCTTCATCAGAGCCATCTCTGGAGGCGGTGGATTTGGCGTTGTGTAAAGGGGAAGGGGCGGCATGGCAGATTGTGAGCCAGTAAAGTCGCCTTAGAATACATAACCTTAAAACCGTCCTCCAGTAGCCTTGGGAGGAGACTGCGTTCTGTAATGTCTCTGGTCATGTGACCTTCCTAGAAACCGGCCAGCGTCCAAGCACCCGTGTTGTGCTCAGAGCATTTGGGGGTTTCGTGTAGACAGAGGGTGATGGTTTGGGAAGCCTGATTGGCTGCTGAGGAAGTTAAACATGCCTATTTGTGGAACATTCCACTGAGACGGGGGTATTTACTTTAACAAATAGAAACTAATGAACCAATATAGACCTTTGGAAAAGCTGCATCAGGGATGCTTGCTGTGTCACAGGTGTGTCCGTGCCAACAGAGGGGCTTGCAGTATCACAGGTGTGCCCATACCAACAGAGGGGTGCTCACCATGTTATAGGCGTGTCCGTACCATCAGAGGGTCTTTGTCTGGTACAGGAGTGCCCTAGCTTTCTTACAGCAGGTGCTAGACTGTCGGGGTTTGTTCCCATGGCTCTCACACACCCAAGACTCCTGTGACAGGGTTGCCCACTGAACAAATACATCCCAACAAGCTCTGAGGCAGGTCTGTCAGGGGGCTTCTAGTCACTGGTGAGGGGATCATGAGGTGGCCGAGTCACAGGTTGCAGCCCCAGATTGACAAGCAGGCAGGATAACGCCGGCCACCTCCACCCAGGGGAGATCCCTGTGAGTTCCTGGCTGTCTTGATGCCCCTTGTCGTGGTGTTGTGATGCACACACGGGGCACTGGGGCGTGCGCTTTGTGATGCAGGCAGTCTGGACAGGGTTTCAGCTGGGTGTTTTGGGGTTCGCAGCCCTGGCCTTCGCTGATTTGGGATCCGCCTCGGTCCCCTTCTGCTGCATCACTGTTCTGGGTCCATCCCCAACTGTCCTCTCCAGGGGCGGATGCAGACACACAGCGCTCCCCGACAGGCAGGTTCAGACCCTGGTACTGTAATACTCACCTTATGATTCTGCCTTACCACTCCCTGAAAGGAAACCCTCGCTTATCCGTGCACCTAAGCAAGTGTCCTGAACCTTGCGAATGGGATCCCATCGTCGGGTTCATGCAGGCCCAGCACTCTGGGGTCTCTTTCACCTCTGCAAAGCACCCTCCCATAGCGGTTTCTGAACAAACGTTCCAGGCAGATATGTTGTATGGGGACTGGCCGTGCCAGCGCGATGCTGGAGACAGAGGCGTGCTTTGCAGACCTGCAGGACAAGAGCCGTCTTTGTTGGACCCCATTGATTTGTTAGTCGGGGATGGGGAGGCTTTGGTTAGAGAAGTCTGGCCACAGCAAAACAGCTTATTCCCACCCGAAGCGAAGGAGGAATTTGCGCAGGCTCAAGTCCTGAGGCATTGTGGGGATTCCTGAGCATCTGATTTATGGGCTCAGGAGGAGAAATGAAGAATGTGCCAATCATCTACCCCCCGTGCAAAGCCATCTCCTCGTGTGTGGGTGTTTGTGTGCGACGACACTGACCCACCTCACAGGGTGCTGTGTACGTGAATCAAAGGGCTAACGTGCTTTGCGGATGCTAAGGTCTAAGTGTTCTATTTTCTTCTGGGATCGGATCCAGCAGGAGGAGGTTAAATGCAGTTAGGGAAATAGTTGGAGGAGTTGGGGTGGGCTGAGCTGGGAGGGATTCCAAATTAGGGGCAGGAGGCGGAGGAGGGGTTAATTAGCAGAAACCCTTTTCTAGAGTAAACTTAAAAAAACCCCAAAAAGGCAAGTGATAAATCCAGCATCTGACTGGAGCTGGGCTTCTCCTAACACATGGTTGGGTCTTATATACCAGTGATTTCTCAGCAGCAGGGCCAGCTCCACCACGGGTTTAAAGTGGTGTACTTCCATTGACTTGCATGGAGCTACACCACAATACTCTGGCTGAAGTGCCTGCCCCTAGATTGTAAGCTCTTTGGGGCAGGGCCTTTCTCTACAGTAAGGCTGAACACGGGGGCCTCAGTCCCGCATGGCGCCCTTAGGCGCTGCCATCATACAAACGATGAAGCACAAGCGGGGAAATGCACACACTGCGGTGATGCGCTGTAACCTGACGCACAGCCATTTCTTATTGTCTGTAAATGTCCTGGTGAGTGTTTTCAGCTGTTCCTTGGTTCTGGCAGCTCCCTGCTGGCTGTAACAAGGCGGCACCTAGAATGCAGAGACTTCAAATGCTGGCGAATTCTGTGTCCTGTGAAATACAAACAACTGGGTGGGGAAAGGGCACTGACATCTGTGCAAGTGAACGTCTGCGGGAACAAGGGGCAGCGTTGTAATGGTTTTGCATTCTCTCAAGGGACTGCAAGGATTTGGAAGTCTGCAAGAAATATACTCAATGCAGCAAAGATGCACCATACAGCGAGAGATTTACTAGTTCGTACATGTTTCTGGACGATTATTTGTTGCTCCATTTTCCTCTGTATCGCAGCTGTCGAGTTTATACACAAGGGACTTCTTGCTTAAGAGTTACAATATGCTCAGCAAATATGGATTTCTGTGCAGCGGGCTCCGAGGAGCAGCAGGGTGAGATTCCCTAATTCTTCTGCCTGGGAGGGGAGACCGTGGCTCTTTGACTTGCTTCCCAATTTGGAGTCCCTGTACTAGCTGAGTGGAAGTTACAGGAGCTTGTGTTTTACTGCCTGGCAGTACAAACAGCATTGGTATGCACTGTGTATCTTCGGTGTGAGCCAAGCATCGTCTGTGTCACAGCAAAGTGCAAGGTAGCAGAAGGCAAATAGCTAGGTTTGCATTGAACTATTCAAAGGTGATGCATGGTGGGAAAGGAGGAGACCTGCTGAGGAATCCCCCTGCCCTCTTCAAAGCAGCCAGGCTGTACTATCAGCTGTTGGCGGGGCAGGGGATGCGCCTTTTGATCTCTTGGCCAAGTATGGTGACACTGTGGAGCAAGCCCCACCCCCAATCCAACGTCCATGTGTAACTCCCAGTGGCTTCAGCGGGAGCTGGACTGAACCCTACACGAGGGACATCAGGGTATGTCAGAACGTAGAGAGCTCTGAATGATGTAGGGCCTGATCCAAAGTCCACTGAAGTCATTGGATCAGAGTCCCATGGAACATAGGACTGGAAGGGACCTCCTGGGTTATTGCGTCCTGTCCCCTGCTTTGCAGGCCACCCCCACCGTATCATCCCCTGCGTGAACTTATCCATCTCCAGCTCCAACCAGTTCAGTTGTTTGCCCCACGCCGCTTCTGTTGGGAGGCGGTGCCACAGCCTCGCTCCTCTGATGGGCAGAAGCCTTCTTCTGATCTCCAACCTAAATATTCACCCCCATTTGTTCTTGTGCCGAAATTGTCCTGTAGCTTCGGTAGCTCTTCTCCCTCCCTGGGATTTTCCCCCACTTCCCTCCCCATGTATTTATTGGCTTCAGTGGGCTTTGGTTCAGGCCCTCGATTGCTTTAATAACAGTAGCAGAGACCTTCCCCTTTGCCTCCTCTCCACAGCATCTGGAATCCCAGCTGCGTGAGCTCTGTTGCAAATACTGAACAACAATAACAATAAGAGGAATCCAATTTGGCATGGAAGGAAGGCACATGTGGGTCTAAAACTAGGTCGGTCCCTGCTAATTGGGAGTGCTGCAGGGCATGGGCACAGACCTGCTTCTGAAGGTACAGGTTGCAATTTTCAAAGGCCCTTGTGGGATTCAGTGCCCAAGTTCCATTGAATTCCGGACTGGGTGGAGTTTGGAGGCCCAGCTCCATAGATTGGACAGATCTGGAGCAGAGGGGGATGTGGGTTGCTTTGTATTATTTGCCTTGGCTTGACTGCATGGGCAGTGCTAGTGCTGGGTGGTCTCTGCAGGATTCTCACACCTGTAACCTCGTCTCCCAGAACAACCTCCTTGGTGCATGAAGAATGATCCTCTAGCAGTAGGTGTGCCCCACCCAAGGCAGTCTGCTCCTTCAGTCCTTCCAAGTGCCCACTTTCCATGTGACTGGTGCCTTGGTGGGGGGCTGGAACAGAGGTGAGCCCGCTCTCCCCTTATTCACGGCAACCCAACCCATCCCAGCAACCCCTCACCCAATGAAACGAAGACCAGAGAAGGGAATAGAAGTGAAAGGGGCGGATCTGTTCCTGCAGAGTCAGGAGCACACGGTCTGACCACAGTGAAAGTTACAAAGTGAATGGAAACTTTGTTGAAGGTCTAATAAAGTATTGTCGACTACTTTTAATTGTGTTCTGAACAGTAGCATCTTTCCATGGATGCCTGGAAAGGAAGGACATTGGTTAAAGGGATATGTTTTGTACACACTGGGGCTGTACAAAGCAGAGGTGTCCAGCTGGTGTCATTGGGAGGGGTAACCAGACGGATGCCTAGCTGAGAGCAAGTCTAGCCCTGGCTGTGGCTGGGAGCTGATCATGGTACTCAGCCAGTTCTGGAGAGCTGAATGAGGGAGAAGTTGATGCCAACCAGGTCCTTTCTAGACATCGGGGGCGAAATTCTGGCTCCACTGAAGTCAGTGGGAGTTTTGCCATTGCCTTCAACCGAGCCAGGATTTCTCTCCAGATGTTTAAAGAGTTAAAGCTAGAGATGAGCCAAAGCAAACACCCTGTTTCTGAACACCCTGGGGAATGTCCACCCCAGATGTGAAGAGCGTTGCTGGGATCTCTCTTTAGGAAGCTGGCTTTGATCCCCTCTCCTGCTCTTTGGGAACCTCCAGCTCGGAGCCCTGCCTCTGAAATCAGGGAGTCATGATGCTGGGGGATCTGGGTAGCTCTGCTGTTGTCCTCCAGGTTGCATTACTCACCTCCCAGTCACAGTTAATCACAGGCTCAGCACCTCTGTTCCCTAGCAGTCGCCCACTCCTGCAGCTCCTGTTCTCTGCTTGGACAGACTCTCCACTCCACAGAAGCGGGCGAGGGCACAGACCATGGGGTATGTACGGTATCCAACAGGACTGTGTTTCTATCACATGATGTCTTTTTAAAAAAATGCCGCTTTGGAATAAAGTCCAGTGCTTCTTTCCCACAGAATCCTAGGCTCTTGTGTGTGTTTTGTTCTCCTGGGTTGATGGAGTAGTGTCACAGAAAGTCTGTGTGTTTCCACTCTCAGTCAGTTATGGCATCTAAACAGATGGTTCCTACTCTATTTATGTGTGTAATTGACGCTATAAAGCTTTAGTTAAATTGCACTTGCAAAACAGCTTTAACTGTGAGATGGCCAGATCTTCCGCTGTTCATCCTTCTGTAATGGGACCAGCCGATCTGCACTAAATCAGACCCTTCGCTTTAGTTTAGGAGATAGAAGATCAAGAAAACAACACATGCGACGTGCCAAGAAAATCAAATCGACACTTCCATCCTGGCAACCCGGGCTGATCCAAACGGACCCAGCGACAGTAAATGATTTTCCTTCCCAATCACATTTATATTTTATGCTTTCTGACTCATACATGGCAAACAGCAGCATTAATTGCTTTCTCAGATGCAGCCCACTCTGTAAAGTCAGAGGGAGGATGTGTTTTGTTTTGCAACAAGGTTATGGACTAACAGGCTTCTCCTGTCTCCAGCCAAAACTGAAGTGGAGTGGAGGTACAGCAGCCCCCTGGACCAACTTCTCCAGTCCCCCCTCACTCCCCCCGCCCCCCCGCCAGTGAGAACTATCATTTGTGCTAAGTGGAGAAGACCACAATTTCAAAGCACCTGATTCTCATTTACCACTCGTGCAGTAAGGTGAAGTAGTAGTGAAAGGAGTTTACACCCTGCCAGTTGCCAGAGCTGTGTAAAGGAACCCTAGTGCAGGAAAGGAGGAACCAAGAACCAAGGGAAGAAAAACCCTTTGATGTTTCTGCAGCCATTTTCTAAATGCAAATGATCACATGACGATCACACATCTGGGTCTATCTCACTCGATTGTTTCCTTGCCATTGCAGTGGACTCGGGTGTTGGTGCATCTTGGTCCTTCCTGTTCTCTGCCTGTGGCACATATTGGTCTGTTTAGTTTACGTATCTAGTCATATTTCTGGTGGGCTGTAATCAGGACTTAAATTCTCATAGAGTATTTCCTGGGCTTCAGCCCCGTGGGAGGCCCTGGTGCTTCTGCCCTGCAGGTTTGAAAATATTTACCAGAGCTCTGCTCCAGACAGCTCCAGCCTGGCTGTAATATTTTGGTCTAATTTCAGTGGTTAGCTTTGATGTGCGAGTACTGGTGTGGTTGGTGGCCTGCAATAGACAGGAGGTCAGACTAGATGGTGGGGTCCCTTTGTGACCCTATTCAAAACCACAAGGGCCGGCTCCAGGCACCAGCCCTCCAAACATGTGCTTGGGGCGGCACCTGGAGGGGGGCAGCGCTCACCCGGAGAGAGTGGGGCCGCGGCTGGGCTCGCCGCCCTCCTCCCGGCGTTCCGGCCGGTTGGGGAGAGCAGGGCCACGGCTGGGCTCGCCGCCCTCCTCCCGGTGCTCCGGCCGGCCGGGGAGAGCGGGCCTGTGGCTGGGCTCGCCGCCCTCCTCCCGGTGCTCCGGCCGGCCGGGGAGAGCGGGGCCGCCCTCCTCCCGGTGCTCCGGCCGGCCGGGGAGAGCGGGCCTGTGGCTCGGCTCGGCGCCCTCCTCCCGGTGCTCCGGCCGGTCGGGGAGAGCGGGCCTGTGGCTGGGNGGCTCGGCGCCCTCCTCCCGGTGCTCCGGCCGGTCGGGGAGAGCGGGGCCGCCCTCCTCCCGGTGCTCCGGCTGGCCGGGGAGAGCAGGGCCACGGCTGGGCTCGCCGCCCTCCTCCCTGTGCTCCGGCCGGCCGGGGAGAGCGGGCCTGTGGCTGGGCTCGGCGCCCTCCTCCCGGTGCTCCGGCCGGTCGGGGAGAGCGGGCCTGTGGCTGGGCTCGGCGCCCTCCCCTGCCGCGCTCCCTGCTGGGGGGAGGGGGGGGCGGGAGGCTTTTTTGCCTGGGACGGCAAAAGAGACACAGCCGGCCCTGAAAACCACCAAGAACCTGGTAGCTCCCATCAGGCTCTTGTTTTGGAAAAATCTTGGCCTAAACCTTTAGCTCTGAAAGCTGGTCCCGATGAAGTCATTGACTTCCAGAGCGGCCCAGCATCTGGCCCTGGCAATAGAGAGTCCTGCAGACCGGGAATGCTCAGTGTTCGAGTGAGTGAAACCCTCTTGAGTTAACACTGGACTGGGATTTGCTACATCACTGGAGTAACCCACTCACCGTCCTGCAGCTGGAAAGCCGTGGAGATGTTACCCACTGGTCCGGGTGTGCTACTGCCCGATGCACCCAGGATGTGGGTCTGACAGCCCTCAGCTGGAGAGCTGTGTCGCTTTAGATCGAGCTGTAACAGACTCACCCTCTCTGGTTGGGACATGTAACATACACTGAACCGGGGGTTACACACTTCCGGACATAGGAAGCTTATTCCAAGCATCTGAGGCTCATGGGAGTCTGAATCCCAGCCCAGGCCCTGGTTATGTGATGGCTGCTGTCTTGGCCAGAGCCAAGGACCTCTGGAGTTACAGGGATAGATCTCGACAGCTCGATCTAAAGAGCCAGGCTCTGTCACGGGGGCTGTAGCAGACCCATGTCCTTCATTGATCAGGCACAGAGGTGACGCAAACACACGCTGACCAGTGGGTCACACCAGCCAGCGTTTTCCTGTGGCCTGTTTTGGGGGCCGGGAGAAGATTGTGATCAGCTCACAGCTTCCCCGTGATGGAAGCAGCAATTGTCAAAGCACAGCGGGAATGCCCGTGCGAGCCTGCTGCAACTCTTGGACTCCGCTTCAGGGAGCCGTCAGAGGCGTTCTTCCCCCCTGGTGTCTCCCACAGCCTAATTGCCCATCATTTGCATTCAGAGCGTGGCTGCAGATGCTTCAAGGGGTTTTTCTCCTCTGGCTTGCGTCTCTCCAGCACCTTAACAAGGAAGAGGGGGTTTCAACACACTGCGGCGCTGGAGAGGAGCGGGTGGCAGGGCCTGCAGTGCTAATTGAGGAAGTGGCTGGGATTATATATTTATTGTTCTCTTCCGGGCCGGTGCTTTTCCCAGGCGAGCTAAGCAGCTTGGAAATGGTTGCTTGGGGGTGAAATTGATCCAAGGTGGGGACAAAGCCACGTGCTGGGCCCCGGAGAGCTAGAATTACAAACTGATGGGTGATTCTGGGGCACGCTTCTTTTAAAGGGGATGTGGTGCAGGTGAAAGAGACTGTGGGGGCAACCTTGGGTTTCGATGCTCCCTGTCTGGACCGGAGGATTCCATGCCCAGTGTTAAGCACTGCTTAGTGTTTATGGGTGTGCTGCAGGCAGGCTGATGCTTGAAGGGGAATCAGGCTCAGACCTGCCTGTGCCCTAGCAATTAACCCCCAGCTGATCCTAATTGGGTGGCTTAATTACCATGAGTGACCCCAGCTGTGAAAGGGGCAGTGAGGCCTACATAGAGAGGAGAACTGGGGGAGAGGCTCCCTTCTCTAGGGGAAGGGTCTAGTGAATGCAGGCTGAAGAGGGCCCAAGGATGTAGTTAATCTCTGTCGTGGGCCCTGGAAAAGGGTCAAGGCGCAGGGGGGCCTCCAGGCCCTGCAGAATCAGGTTCCCAAGTACTGGTGGGTGATTACTTGTAGTGCATAGGAGTCCTAGACATGACAAACGCAGAGCAAAGCATTTCCCATCTGAGTTTAAGACCAGAGATCAGTGGAGACAAACGGAACGGGGAGCACAAAGAAATAATAAGACCATAGTGGTCAGCGATATGAGCAGCCATCTCAGCCCTAGACCACGAAACTGGTCCACATAATTCTCATTGGGGAAGAATAATAAATAATTGCGTAGGTTCTATACATATATATAATGAAATTACGGTCCCTGCGATCTAAGTATATGCCAAGGGATGGATCCAACCGACAGACTGGGGAGCACGAGGTAGCAATAGGACAGTTATGATTAGCTTAGTAAGCACCAGCCAGACACCTGAAAAATCGCTGCTCTCCTTCCAGGGTCCCAGTGTGTGTGAATCAAGTCATGTTATCTTATTAGAGACATCTAATATTAATCAGATGCACGTCAATGGAGCATCACCCAGTTTACACCAGTGTCACATCTGGCCCCATAGCTTTGCTACTTTCCAGTGAATTCAGAAAGGCCCCACCCCTGTGTTCAGTATGATTTACCCAAGGCCTGATCCTGCCCTGCTGGAGAAAAGGGGAATTTTGCTAATGCATTGAATGAGATTGGGATTGGAAGCCAACAGCAGAATGCCCAAATGTCACTGAAGGAGAAGCAGTGACATCTGGTGGCCAAGTGTGGTAATTACAGTTCTGAGGTCCCATATAGTGGGAGAGGGGGTAGCTCAGGGCAGATGTGGGTTTTCCAGCACCGTTACCTTTTAAGAATTTTGCACAGACCTTTTGTGAAAAGTTTTGCAATGGCAAAACTCCCATTGACTTCAATGGGGCTAGGATTTCACCCTCCGTTCCTGGGGATGCTCCATTTCTCCAAATTTGCTAGGATATTTATATGCACAAAGAACTCAAGCTCCACTTTAAAACTTGTCATCTCCTGGGATGATTTAGTTGGGGATTGGTCCTGCTTTGAGCAGGGGGTTGGACTAGATGACCTCCTGAGGGCCCTTCCAACCCTGATATTCTGTGATTCTATTTGACTAATCCTCTGGTCCTCCCTGAGCACCAGCTACTTGATAAACTTGAAACATTTTAAAGAACGTGATGGACCAAATGTTGCTCTTAACTACATGGGTGCAGCCTCTTTGGCACTGCGTAGCTGCTGCTGCGGCACTCCAGAGTGCTACATCTAGCTATTCCTGCGACTGGCGGAGTGGGGTAACTTAAACCCCACGTCATGGAGAAACAATTGTGTAACTCCGCTGATCCAAGGGTGGGGGTTGCGGACGCGGCAGGGTAAAGTGCTGCACAAAATAAATGAGTCCGTTGTGCTGCACCTCCGGCTCTGCAACATTTGTATTCCGGTGGTTTAAAAGTACCATGGACATGAACCGGCAAAAACGACAAGGCTGCCACCCTAAAGCTGCAAATTAAAAATTAAAAAAAGGAGAAAACGCAGAAGTGACCGTTCTCAGGCTAATGTTATTTCTCTTTGCATTTTACTCTGGATTTGCAGGGGTAAATGAGAGCAAAACCTAACCCAGGTACTTAGTATACTGGATGATTAGTCAGGCTGTAGAGCAGTGGCCCTCACTTTTGAGGGTTATGCCCCCCCTTACCCTTGTCTGTGCCCCTCCTGCCCCCCTGGGACTGGGTGGTGCTCTCTGCGCCCCCCCCCCTCCCCGTGGGGGCTGGCTGGGCCTGCCGGGTCCCCCGAACGTTCCTCTGTGCCCCCCTGGGGGGGGGTGCCCCACCCCCTCTGCTGTAGACAGGATACAATTTTCAACAGCACCTAAATGACTTCATGAGCTCCAGATGGCCGCACATGAGATCAGTGCCACTGGGAGCAAGAGAAGATCCTGGGGCTGGGTCCCTCCTTTTCCAACTAGTCTTTCCTCCCTCCCTCCAGCGGACAAGCAGCAGGAGCAGCCCAAAACAAGACACTTCACTACACATGTTTCTCCCTCTGGGGAGAGGAGGAGAGAACAAGCAGCACATGACAGTGTGCTAAGCAGCCTGACTGCACATCTGCTGGTTACTACAGTGATGAGCACGGTTTAAGAATCTACGTAGAATAAAAGAATTTTGAACATTTTGCCCAGAATCCGTATCATGCCTGCGAATTAACACGAAAGCATCTTAATCTTTGCATTTCCTGCTGCCTCTTTGCATTAATGGAGGTCCCTGAATTTAAATGCATTTTGCGTGTGGAAGAGTATGTTGTGAATACTGAACATCACTGAACTTCTCTTTGGTAAACACTCCTCTGTGATCCGGTAACTCACTGGTATTACCATGAAGAAAATCTCCCAGAATCACCTTGTGTTTTCTCAGACACTCCTGACATTTTGGCAAAGTAGTCGATGTTTTCAAAGTCGCTGTGAAGTTCGTGGTGTCCTACGAGAAAAATATAAGCAGAGTTACTGCATAGGGTTATGGTAATCTGCAAACCACTCTCCTGAAGGGCGTTTTAGCTGGGATTTCTGCATCATGTCATGGAACTGGAACACGGCGGTTCTTCTAGGAGGCTTCATAATGGAGAGCACTGAGCCAATGCAGAGATTGTGTGTGAGATTCCTCTATCCCAGCAACAAGGGATTGTTTCAGATTTCCAGGAGCCCTGCAGAATCTCAAACCCTGTTTAGGAGTCTGAGAATTCAGCCATGCCTTTAATGTTGAATGTGGACCTACCAATCCAGTTGTATCAGAAACAGTGTTGCGGCGGAGATGTGCTAACCCAGTGGTTTTCAAACTGCGGGTCGCGACCTAGTACTACGCCACTGTCGGAGAATAACAGAGTTCTCACTTTTTGTTTGGGTACAGCAAGTCAGATACTTTATTTTCTCTACCAATTGCGTGGAGGGAGAGAGCTAAAGAGGTCTCTCTACAGGTAAACAATTACAGCAAACCTTTATACCTTTCATTACAGACAATAATAAGCAACAGCTGCATTTTGTTTATACGAAGGCCACCTTGATATCTTATTTTTCTCACTTGTTTTGACTCTAGTCTACATACAATATTTTCTACACATTATCTACACAAGGTCGCAACAACTTCTCCCACAGTTCCTTCCCACTCACCTCACACAATCCTCGCTTCTACAAATCTCGCGTTATTAGGGTGACAGTTAGCCTGACTCTTGCTAACGAACTGTCATGCATTGCATCCCCTTCCTGTCAGTTCTTTCTCTGCGTCCACACCGCGGAATGGAAGGCACTGGGTCGCGGCGGCTCTGCTCAGCACGGCCGAGCAGGCCGTTAAAAAGTCCCGTCGGCGGTGCTGTCTGGCTAAGGCAGGCTAGTCCCTACCTGTTCTGACACTGCGCTGCACCCCGGAAGTGGCCAGCAGCAGATCTGGCTCCTAGACGGGGGGCTCCACCTGGCTCCGCGCACTGCCCCCGCCCCGAGCACCGGATTTAATCCCCACCCTTCTGGCCATGGAGGACTTGATGGAACTGTAAGTGGAGCCCAGCAGCACGGCTCAGTAGGCTGGAAGGGTCACTGTTGTGGCCAACGGGTTGTGGACACGCTAGGCATGTGCATCCACACAGGCTGTGTTAGTCAGTCTGGGAGCTAGATGGACTGAGAGAATCCCAGAACTAGTGTGTGTCCAGCAGCTGGAATAAAGAATCCCCTTTATATTCATTATGGCCTGTCTTCTCTCTACCCCCGGCGACCCCGCTAAGGACCATGGGAGATGATGGTTGCAAACGCTGTCTGAACTCAAGATTCGAAGGCATTCACCAACCCAAACTGACAAGTCTGTGTTTTACCTTTGGCACCTGGTGGTCCTGCCTTTCTGGGAATGCCCTGCATGCCTATTTTGCCCTAAAAATGAGCAAAACTGAGGTATGTAAGAAATCAGCGGGGCTGCTTTCCAGCAAAATTGTGAGCTGCACCGCCGGAGAGCATGGAAGAACTGCCACCAAGGGTACAGAGCTGGTGTGGAAGCCCTGACCTCCCACTTATCTCCTGGGATCCACTGGCTCCTAGGGGATCCGTGGGGCTCAATGATTGGAGAGAAATCTGCATGATTAAAACCATCTGGAGTTTTTGTCCCCTTTAGCCTCCTCCCATGGGTCCTCTCACAGGAGGAGGGGATTGGGAGCTACGTACGGGCTTTAAAATTTGGCCCAGTGTTTATTTGTACATGCACAGAGGTATTCTAGGTATTGGATGTCTATAGCAGAATACATCAATAGTTCCAACGCGCGCCCCCCCCCCACACACACTAGTGCAGATTCAGTCCCCCAATCTCACATTCCCCTTCAGTGGAAAAAAATCTTTGTTCCCCCACTAAAGAGATCTGAATCTGTAGCATCCGTCCCGCTTTGGCCTCCTCCAGCACCACCCTCTGGTAAACCAGCAAGAGGCAAAGGCAGCTCCTGGCCAGGCTCTCCTGGGACTTCCTGTCACAGTGATTAGGATTCAGAGTGGCAGCCGTGTTAGTCTGTATCAGCAAAAAGAACAGGAGTACGTGTGGCACCTTAGAGACTAACAAATTTATTTGGGCATAAGCTTTCATTGGCTAAAGCTCACTTCATGAGATGCATTCAGTGGAAAATACAGTAGGAAGATTATATATATATATATATATATATCTACAGCGAAGCTCTAAGATACAACCGCATTTGCTCCAATCCCTCAGACAGAGACAAACATCTACAAGATCTCTATCAAGCGTTCTTAAAACTACAATACCCACCTGCTGAAGTGAAGAAACACATTGACCGAGCCAGAAGAGTACCTAGAAGTCACCTGCTACAGAACAGGCCCAACAAAGAAAGTAACAGAATGCCACTGGCCATCACCTTCGGCCCCCAACTAAAACCTCTCCAGCGCGTCATCAAGGATCTACAACCTATCCTGAAGGACAATCCCTCACTCTCACAGATCTTGGGAGACAGGCCAGTCCTTGCTTACAGACAGCCCCCCAACCTGAAGCAAATACTCACCAGCAACCACACAACAAAAACACTAACCCAGGAACCTATCCTTGCAACAAAGCCCGTTGCCAACTCTGTCCACATATCTATTCAAGGGATACCATCATAGGATCTAATCACATCAGCCACGCCATCAGGGGCTCATTCACCTGCACATCTACCAATATGATATATGCATCATGTGCCAGCAATGCCCCTCTGCCATGTACATTGGCGAAACCAGACAGTCTCTATGCAAAAGAATAAATGGACACAAATCAGACGTCAAGAATTATAACATTCAAAAACCAGTCGGAGAACACTTCAACCTCCCTGGACACTCAATTACAGACCTAAAAGTCACAATTCTTCAACAAAAAAACTTCAAAAAGAGACTCCAACGAGAAACTGCAGAACTGGAATTAATTTGCAAACTGGACACCATTAAATTAGGCTTGAATAAAGACTGGGAGTGGATGGGTCATTACACAAACTAAAAACTATTTTCACATGTTAATTTTTCCCTTACTGTTACTCACACCTTCTTGTCAACTGTTTGAAATGGGCCATCCTGATTATCAATGCAAAAGTTTTCTTTCTCCTGCTGATAATAGCCCACCTTAGCCCACGAAAGCTTATGCCCAAATAAATGTGTTAGTCTCTAAGGTGCCACAAGTACTCCTCGTTATTTTAGGGATTAGGATGGAGTTCTGGATCTGAAGTCTAAGGGAGGCAGGAAGGAGCCATCAGGAACAAAGGGAAGGGCAGGGGGAAGGAATGGAGACAGAGCTGAGCTGTCCAGTAACACTGGGTGCCCAGACGTATGTGGAATCTCACAGCTGGGTTAGGGATTTCGCTGCCAGCTGACTCTCTTACCCAGCGAGGGTCTGATGAGCTGTTAACACATGAATATTGTTGTTCCCTCGCCAGAACTCAGAGAGCCAGCTGCCAAAACCTTTCTAGGAATTCCAGTCATGCAAAAAACCCACCCACTCATCCGCCTCTCTGGAATTGGAAACCTGCAGTGCAGAGACAGGTCACATTTTTGTTTTAGCTTTGTAGCAAGGCAGTTAACTGAATATTATGGGATGGAGCCATGCTCCACTCCTGCCCCTTTAGTTAGTGGGAGTTTCCCCGTATTGTTACTTAGCTGAACAAAACACCACATTCCCAGCCTGCTGTGCTGTAAGTAGTGTTGTGTTCTTGTGCATGGAGTGGTCCCTTTCCACATTGGTTTAGATGGAAAAACTCCTCCCGGGGTAAGTTTTCAGTGTGAGACCTCTGAGGAGGGGAGAAGAAAATCCCTGAGGTTTTTATCCCTGCACTTTCAGGGGGGGGGGGGGGGGGGGGGAGGAGGAGAAATCAGGCAACATCCACAAGTCACCAGCAAGGGAAAGATCTGTCAGCGGTGCCTCGGCCTCCTGGGAAGAACAAGATTGGGGAAGAACCTACAACAGGGGTAGGCAACCTATGGCACGCGTGCCGAAGGTGGCACACGAGCTGATTTTCAGTGGCACTCACACTGCCCGGGTCTTGGCCACCGGTCCGAGGGCTCTGTGTTTTAATTTAATTTTAAATGAAGCTTCTTAAACATTTTATAAACCTTATTTACTTTACATACAACAATAGTTTCATTACATATTATAGACATATAGAAAGAGACCTTCTAAAACGTTAAAATGTATTACTGGCACGCGAAACCTTATGTTAGAGTGAATAAATGAAGACTCGGCACAGCACTTCTGAAAGGTTGCCGACCCCTGACCTACAACATGTCACTAGAAGCAGGCAGGCCTGCAGAATGCCAAATACCCTGAGTTGATACTGAATGTCACAGATACCCACCCACATTCCTAATGTCCACAGCAGTGAACTCCATCTCAGTTCCATTTAGTCTCGTCTATAAACTGGCTGTAAAAAAAGCAATGTGGCATTCCCACAACCATTGTCTCAGGGACTCCAGATTACAGCGGGGCAGGAAATGATTTTCTGATCCCATGAATATTTGAGAGTTTTGGACATTTTTCCCTTTTTGCATCAGAATGAAACTGAAGCCACGAATGCTTTTTGCAGCTGGCTGGCTGGCTGGGGAAGGATAGCTCAGTGGTTTGAGCATTGGCCTTCTAAATCCAGGGTTGTGAGTTCAATCCTTAAGGGGCCCATTTAGGTATCTGGAGCAAAATTATCTGTCAGGGACAATGCTTGGTCCTGCTGTGAAGGCAGGTGACTGGACTCAATGACCCCAGGTCCCTTCCAGTTCTATGAAGCTGAAGCCACAAACGCTTTCAGTTTTGACAAATTGGCGTTTTCTGATGAAAACCTGCTTGTCGAAAAATTCCCAACCAGCTCTGCTCCAGCTCAGACTGCAAGTAAAATCAGGAGCTGCCAGCCCTGCCCCCTCAGTCTGGGATGTGAGGGGTTCTTTGCTGCTCACCCATCATCAGCAATAATAAAGATTTTGAAGGCTCAATTCTCCCTTCGTTTGGAGAGGAGCAACAGGGCAGAATGTGGCACTGGAGTTGGACCTTGCTTAGAAGTTTTGCTGATGATGCATGAGAAAAGAGCAGTTTGCATTTCCCTCTCCCATAGCCACCTTGACTCTGAACTGCTCACAGTGCTCGCAATGGGTAATGATGATTATTTTGGTCAATAAACCCATCAGATCTGACTGCGAATGCACAAAGGGAGGACGTGGGCTGGAAAAGAAGAGCTGATTTTGAGAGTCACTCTTCAGAGCGCAACCTACGTAAGAACTAGCTTCAAGCTATGGAGTTGCTTGTATTTTACTTTCCTGCCGGAGCTGTAAGTTCTGTATATAAATGTTTTATCTCAGTGCCTGGCTGGAAAGCATTCAAACCCAACGCTCATTTAGCACTGGCGCGGCTCATATCGAGACTGCAGAAACGGCACTAATGTGGGCCCATATTTGGAGTCTGTGGCTCCATGAAAAGCTCCCATGCAAATTATTGCTGCCAAGGGCAAGAATCATATGAGTGAGCCATGGGCTGGAGGGGAGTGTGTGTGTATGCTAAACGGGGCAGAGCATGCCCTGCCACCCCAAGCCCTGTCCCAGAAGGCCCTTCCTGTAGGGTTGCCAACTTTCTATTGGCACAAACCCAAACAGCCGCTGTCTAGCCCCGCCCCACTCACTACATTACCCCTCCTTTGGTGGCTCGCTCTCCCTCACCCTCACTCACTTCACTGGGCTGGAGTTTGGGGTGCAGGAGAGGGTGAGGGCTGTAAATGAGGGTGTGAGCTCCAGGGTGGGGCCAGAAATGAGGGGTTCAGGGTGTGGGAGGGGGCTCTGGGCTGGGGTAGGGAGTTGGTGTGTGGGAGGGGGTGAGGGCTCCAGCTGGGGGTGCAGGCTCTGGGGCAGGGCTGGGGATGAGAGGTTTGGGGTGCAGGAGGGGGCTCCAGGCTGGGGGTGGGACCGAGGGGTTGAGGCAGGGGGTTGAGTTGTAGGAGGGGGTACTGGCTCTGGGCTGGGGATGAGGGGTTTGGGGTGCAGGAGGGGGTTCCGGGTTTGGGGGGGCTTAGGGCTGGAGCAGGGAGTTGGAGCTCAGGGTCGGGATACGGGCTTACCTCAGGCGGGTTATGGTGCAGCGGGGCTAAGGCGGCTACTTTCTACCTGTCCTGGGGCACTGCGCTGCGCCCCAGAAGCAGCCAGCAGGTCCGGCTCCTACGTGGCAGGCCGGGGGGGCAGGAGGCTCCACAGCGCGTGCTGCTCTCGCCCGCAGGCCAATGGGAGTGCAGAGCTGGTGCTCAGGGCGGGGGCAGCGCGTGGAGTCTCGTGGGCCCCCCACCTAGGAGCCGGACCTGCTTCCAGGGCACAGCGCGGTGCCCCAGGACAGGTAGGGACTCGCCTGCCTCAGCTCCACAGCACCGCCGACCGGACTTTTTACAGCCCAGTCGGCGGTGCTGACCAAAGCTGCCAGGGCCCCTTTCTGACTGGTCACCCTGCCTCCCTGCCCCACTGAACACAGGCCAAATGAGAATTGACCTGTGTATTTTCTGTAGCGTATGTTGTATCAGTAAAAGTCCTAGCAGTGTGAGAACTCGATACCACAATCAGATGCTAAGGGTCAAATGCTGCTGATAGTTACACTGCTGTAAACGTGGGCTAATTCCACTGACTTCCGCAGAGTAATTCCGGCTTTACACCGGTGTAAATGCCAGCAGAGATTGCCTCTGTACCTCCTCTGAGCAACAGGCAGAGACTGCGGGTGATGGCGTGAATTTAATGTGGACAAATTAGAAGGGCTCTATGGTCTAGATTTGTGTCTTGAAGGAACTCTAAGGGCATGTTTGTCTGGCTGTGTTTGCCTGAAGAATTGTTACTTTGCATTTCTTTCATTGTAATTGGAGCTGATACATTCACACCACTTAAGTCATTTTGTTAAACAAAAGAAACTAGATTAAACAAGACAAGACACTGCCCCTTTGCCAGCGGCCTGGGGCCCATCCGCTCTGTGCATGTACCAGCTGCAGCTGATGAGGGTGCAGACACTCTCTATCTAGCTGGGCTGTCATTAAGGATTAGTGGGCTCAGAAGGAGCAGGTGTAACAAGGAGACCTGGGGAAACCTGCAAAGCCAGAGAGGCCGAGGAGAGAGGATGAAAAGGTATCCAGTCTACAAGAGATGGTGAGCTCTTTTTCTGGTTCAGGAAGACTAACCTGGCCAGATTCAGAGACTTTGATTGGGAGACATGAACTAGGATCCTCATGAACAGTTTGTAGTAATTGCTCCTTCCCCGAAATCTTATTAAAGGAGCCATACTTACTTTGATTGGTTTGTTTTGGGTTCTACTGGCTTAGATCCTTTATAAGGAATATTTTAATGCCCCAATTGGGGCAAAGTAAGGTGGGGCTGACCTGCAGAGCTGGTGTGCACATACCCTTTTATAACATGCTAGGAGAGAGATATTTAGGCCACCCCCCCAACTTGAATGTATAAAGCCAGGCGCCCTAAAGTGTATTTGTACTGCAAAAGAGAAATGGACAGGATTTCGCAAGTGCTCAGTGCACACAATGCCCTTTCATTGCAGCAGGAGTTGTAGGCGCTCAGGACCTCTGAAAATCAGGTTGCATGGCCTTAACATGTGCAGCTAGAAAAAGAACCAAGTCAGGAAAAAACTTCCCCACGATTCCTAGCTCCCCACATGGGAACTGTAGAGCAGAGGAGTTAAATTGACCTTAAATGGGTTAGAAATAGAGTTCTCTGTTTACTTTTTACACTATAATTAGGCTGGGCAGAATTCAATTTTTATTTTCTTATAATTTTGACATGTATTTATTTGGTGTTTGTTTTAAGCATTGTTTTTATCAATTTAAATGTTCAGTTGTAGGAGATTTTGGGGAGGGTTAGACAATAATTATTTAATGACCATGGATGTTGAGATTCAAAAAGTTAAAGCTTTATAAAGGCTAAAACACAAACTGTCAAAACATACACAGTAAATATCCTTAAAGCAAACTGGTAAGTTCTCAAGCAGCACTTTTCCTGTCTGTACATTTTGATGCTGATTGACCGGAATATTGGTCAGTTTGTGTGTGTACATTGAAATTGATATTTGCTGATATTTACTGATAAAAATCTAATCCAGTTCCAACCCTAATTATAACTGTTAGGCCAGATTCATTCCCAAATAATGAAATGTCTGTTGTCAAAATGTTACGTCTGCTATTATTCCAGATGTTGCAACATTTGTTACTCCATACCAGTCCTGTACTGAATTCGTAGTGGCATATGTACACGTCACAGTCATCTGCTGAAGCACAAGCTGGAGGCACCAGACACAGAACACAAGACTGCTGTCTGCACAAGTACTTGAGATAAGGGAAAATCGGCTTATTCGTTAGCAGTGGAAAAGCTTTTATCTGCTGTAGGCCTTGAGCCACTAGGGGGCAGAGATACATGTGCACATTAGCCAGTTTCTTGCAGCACAGTTAGATTAATTCTGTCTCTTAAAACTGAAATTATTACAGAAATAGAGCACTCAATATTGCGGGCAAGCAAATTCAGCGCAGGTTTATTGTGTATACTACGTAGTAATGATTCAAAAAGGAAACAAATTCCAGCTTATGCAAAATGGGCTGTTGGGTCTCCGTGCAGTTCCTAGTGGACAGGTATATTACAAAACAACCACCAGAATTGGCACTCTTCAGGCCAGTCTTAATAGCCAGGGAAAGGACTGATGCATGTAGCAGGGGCAGCTGCCATTTTGTGAGGCGGACATGATGCAGCATGTTACAGAGGAAATGCATACACTGTGCTCTCTGAGGGAGACTTAACTTTTGTTCTTTCTTGTTTGGTTGTCCCCTACCCCCCAATCTTTAAAATCAAAAACACTTGGATGGACAGTGTATGGTTACTCTTTGTACGTGTGAAAAATGTAACAAGACTCCTCTCATCCCTCCAGGGAGCTCTTTCCAGCACTGGTCTGGGACATATTGGCTAAGCAATGTATGGAAGCTTGCATTGCTGCTGCCTGTGCTGGACCTATGCTGTGGATCGGTACTTGGCTTCAGTCCCCATGTTTCCTTTACTCCCTAAAGAAAGAGCACAGGTTCATATCCTTGTTTCACTAGATGATCACACCCCGATCAGATTGCCCAGTTCAGTTATTGGTTTTAATTCTGCACCGTTAGAAGAAAATACTCCAATTCCTCATCAAAACTCCATTATAAATATACTGTCAGTCACGCCAAAGCATGAACCTGGCACAGAAGACAGAGTATGTAATTGATCTGGGTGATGTATTTGTTATGAATTTAATAAATTATTTGGTGTCTAAATCTGTTGCCTAGCAATCCTAATTTCTACACATGGATTTGTTCTTTGTAAGGGATTCAGTGAGTAGTTTGAAACAATTGTCAGGTGACAGATCATTCAATTTTAATATTTGTTATTTATGCTGTGACGGCTGGTCATGTCAAGTCACATGATATTGTTTCTGATCTTTAATTGGATGAATGAAATGTGAAGAACAGTCGAATGATGATCTGGGTTTTTAAAATATTTTACCAGCTGTAGTATGTAATATGGATCTGCCCTTTAACTTGTATAATAATCGTGTATTGAAGTAGTGCCTAGGAGACGGACATGGACAGGACCCCAATGTGCTAGGTGCTGTACAAACACAGAACAAGAAGATGATCCCTGCCCCAAACTGCTTATAGAGATCTACAGGAGCTATACAATCTAACCTATGGAATAACTGAAGATCCCTGTTCTGTACATTGGAAATGTGCATCAAGAAGTCAGAATTTACAGAAATTTCATCTAGCTGTCAGGGAATCTTTAAAAACCACTCACTGTATCATGATTGTTCTCAGCCAATGCTCTCATCGTCTCTCCATTGCAGTGAATGGCACCACAAAAGCAGGTGCAGAGTCTGCAGTGAGAAGTATTAGCAGAGGTCTCTCACCTTTTGGTGCAGGGGCCCATTATCACCTTTTTCTCCTGATTGGAAGAAAATGGGAAAGATGCAGCTGGACTGGAGTAACCTACTGGCTCGTTAGGAGAATGGAGGCTCTTCTGAGCTACACATTGTATGTATGTGCTGTGCAGAAGTATCACGGAGGCAATGTACATGCAAATGGATAATGGAAAGAAGAGATAGCGAAGACGCCTGTTTATACCGAACCCTCTTATATAAAAAAATCCCCATTCATCTAAATTGAGCTGGATCCACCAATGTACATCACGGGCAGTGGTGCAAGTAGATTTTAACTCGTACCGGTGCGGTACTGACCCCGCCAGCCCTGCCCTGCCCCCTCACAAAAAATGTTCCATGACTAGAATCCTGCGGGGATGCAAATTTATATTCGAGGATAGAAACCGCAGGGCTCTCCCAGGAACCGCAGCGGCGAAAGGAGCAGAAGGGGGGCTGCTGCTCGCAGGAGCCAGCGCCCTGTCCTGCCAGCTCCTCCGTACCACGCCCAGCCCGTCCACACGGCTGCGTCTCCTGTCTGGGGTCTGGACAGCCCTACTGGAGGACAGGGCTGGGGGCAGGGCTGGGGGTGGAGGAGCTGCTGGCACAGGGTGCTGGCTCCTGGGAGTGGCAGCCCCACATTCTGCAGTTCGCCGCTGCGGTTCCTGGGAGAGCCCTGCAGTTCAGCAGATACCGATTTCCATCCGCATCCCCCCGTCTGTCGGAAGAAAGGAATGAATAATGAAAGTATTTTGTAAAGAGTTTTGGATCGGGAATGTTTCCAAGAAACATGTAAACTTGTGCATCTGTCTCTTTGGAACTTATTTTCCAGTTAAACGAGTCTCTTCCATTTAAGCATCAGGTGGATATTTAAAACGATCGTCAATGTTCCATGTAGCCTCCAGATGGGCCCAGTTCAGCAGGGATGGGGGGGAATGTTTTAGAAATGGAGAGGAGACCAATGTGCAGAGAAATCCATGCTCACAGCAGGGTAATACTGAGCTTTAAAGGACCAAGATAAATGGAAACAGTGTGCCACAAAGTGTGAAGAGTCTCTTTTGAAAGAGGAAAGGGAGGCCACGAGATTGAAGGAGCGAGACAATTCTCAAAAGCAGGTAGGAGAATAGAGCCTGCTCCGTAGCCTGTTGAAGACAATGGGAGCCTTGCTATTGACTTCAGCGAGCTCTGGGACAGGCCGGTAATTCTAGATACCATCCATGGCTCTGGGGAGTGCAGGCCGCAGACGAGGCTCCACCACCCTGTCAAGGAAAGCAGGATGCCTTTCTTCTGCAGCAGCTCAGCTCTGCAGTCCCTTTAAGATCAGTGAGCCGGTCTGACAGAGCCACCAGCCTGAAACAGTGAGGATGGTACTCCATAGGGCTGTGCTAATGGGTGGCTCCTGGCCCCTGACCCTCTTGACTTCAATGGGACTTAGGCACATGTTTAAACACAAGCACTTGATTAAGTGCTTTGCTGAATCAGGGGCTAAGCAGGGGTTTGTTACACAGTGGGTCTGAGAGTCCTGCTCCAAAATGCATTTAAAACATGGGGATTAGTCAGATCCAGCTAGCAAGTTTGTCTCTCGCTCACCTGGGCAGGTGTCCTCAGCTGCTCAAACTGCTGCTGCTAGACAGAGGGTTTGCTGGGCAGCTCTCCCCAGGGCTGGGGCTGGTCTCCACAATGGCAGCTCTGCTCATCTTCTACTCCTTGTTGCTGTGTTAGCATCTCAGCCCTGTGAGTGGGGTTTTTTTTTAAACTATATTTCAAAAATGACATACACTTTGCTTCTGGACTGCCATCAGGCTCCATTCACTGGCTCCTACTACCCAGCTGTTTCTCCTTCGCACTGTTGGATGGAAAGTTTCCCATCTTTAAAAGTGTGTAAACATCAGATTGTGTCACCTCTAAGATTCTTGCATAACTGTCAATGGATTAGGAGCCCGTATCTTCCTGAGTTCTCTTTAAGGGTTGGCTTCAGGGACATTTTTCATTTAGATCCTGATCAAACTCTGATGAGGTAAATGGAAAGACTCCCATTAACACTGATGGGAGTTAAGGTTTCATTCAGATGTGTCTGTGTGAAGGATCATTAACAGAACTGCAGTAATAAGGCATGGAAGCAGGACACCAAATAACTGACCCCTGAAGAGAGATACTGAGGGATTCTGGGGCACACAAAGGGAGCTCTATACATGAGGTAACTAAATCAGGAAGGCCTTGTCCTTCAGCCAAATGAGGTGACACCTCAGACTTTAAGATTTCAGACCATGAACCTTGCCTACACCACACCATTGTAAGTCCCACTTGCCATGGGGACAACATAGATGAACTAATCTCCTTCAGAAGCCCCAGCGTTTTTGCAGTAATTTTCCCCCCTTCCACAGGTATTTTTGTGGAAGTGCAAGTATATGACCAGGGGAAGAAGGAAAAATAGCTTCTCTTGGAACTTTGCGGGGTGGGACTCAGACTGCAGAATGGAGTTGGCCAAGTATGAATTTGGCCAGGGTGCCAGGGATAAATATTCTGTGCTTTAGGAAGGTGCCACGGGGTCATTTATCAACACGAGCTACCAGGGCCTCTGGTTTTTGTCTTATCCAAAAGATGGGCCCTTTGGAAGTACAGTGATTCTTCAAACAATACTCAGGCTTTGGTTCATTTCTAGACATGTGGTCAGTACAGATGCAGAAAAATAGTTCTCTCATGCTTGTGCTATGGGGAAAAAACCCCTAATGTGTAGACAAACTCACCCATGTTTATTGTACCTGGAGTGTGATGAGGGCATCAAAAACACAGGACAAAAATACAGTCTTGAGTATATTGTATTTACTGGTTCTTCCCTCCCACCAGTGTAATGTCTAGAGCTGGTTGAGAAATTATTTTGTCCACTCAAAAATGTTGAATTTTCCTTGAAAATTGTCATATTTTCATCAAAAACTGAAATTGAACACAGGAAAAACTTTGGTTTTGGGATTTGACAAAAAAAGACAATTCTGAAGAAACGGAAATATTTCCACCAAAATTTCCATTTAACCGAAAAGTCAGATTCTGTTTAAAAAAATAAAACTAAAACTAAAACTAACATTTCCAACCAGCACTAGTAATTGCTTTGATATTGACAGTTACTCCTGACTGACACCAGTGTGAGGTGAAAATCCAGACCTATAGCTCAGGCAGGCCCTCACTCAAACACACCTGCTGCAGAGGTGTCAGGGGTTGGCTGTGTGCTCTGTGCTGGCAGCGGCAGTACCACGTAATGGCGATACTCCGGAGAGTCATGCCTCATAGCGAGAGTCCAAGGGTCAATTTACCTTGTAGTTACAGGGGTTCAGGGGAGTGTCACCCACTGGTGAGAGTCCAGAGGTCGCCTCGCATAGCAGCTATGATTTAGGATGCTGCTGCCCACCGGCGAGAGTCCAAGGACCACTTTGCCTAACAGCTATAGTTCAAGATAGTGTCGCCTACTGGCAAGAGTGCAGGGGTTGGTAGGGGAAACCTGGCCCAACCTATCCACCAGGCTCTGATCAACCCTCACACAGGGCTCAGGGCCCGATACCCCTAAGTGTGCTCCCTGGGTCACTTCTTACCCTTGTTCCAGCCCCTCTGCCATTGTCATGAGTCAGACTTGGGGTCCTCACCTTGTTCCCCTCTGATCCGTCTCTGAAGTCTCTTCCACTAGCCACAGCGAGTTATCACCTTCTGCTCCCGCAGTCATCAGGCTTCCAGTGACTTGTCTGTGAGGCTCGGTCCTGGCAGAGTGGAGCCCTGGTGGCTTCCCAGAAGGAGTCTGCTGTACTCTACTGCTCTCCTCCACCGTCAGCCCAGACTGAGTTGAATTGCTCTCTTTTAAATGCTCTCCCCACGGGGAGCATGCCCAGCAGTGGTGAGGGGGCATGGCCTCTTGGGCCCAGATCAGTTCTTTAACCCTCGCTTCACCAGTGCAGGGTTGGTACATCTCATCACAAAAGTTAAAAGCATGAGGGAAAATAGGATGTTTTACACTCAAACACCTTTATCAGCTCATCCAGTCTGACAAGGGAACCTCTTCTCACATTTTCCTCAAGAGTCCTGGACAATGAGGACATTTTCCAGTTATTATCCCTTTGCTTTCCCCCGCCTCTCTAGCTTTACTGATGAATTGGTGATTGGTTGATTAATATTGATCTCTTAGACCCCAGTGGTCCGTAAGGGTTTGGTGTCCTGATGGCTACAGCATCAGGAAAATTATTCTCAATGTCATTAGAATGAAACCCTAGAAGCACACAAGAAACAATTGCAATTTAATCACGTCCCTTTATTAACAAATCCACTTAGCAGGTAAATAATCCCACAAACACTGAAATACAATAGCAGAGAGAGAGAGAGGGCTAAACACTTCGAACTATGGCTGGCATCACTTGCATCTCCTGCTGGGGGACCATGGAGTTTGTTATTATCTTTCTCATCATCATCACTTGTGGGTGTCATCCTGGCATCTTTCCGGGCATGTTTCCTCCACAGCACACAGGCCAGGCAACACTTTCTTATCCTGAGTTATGCTCAAGCCTACTAAGGCTCATACATACACATAAGAACGGCCATACTGGGTCAGAGCAAAGGTCCATCTAGCTCAGTATCCTGTCTACCGACAGTGGCCAATGCCAGGTGCCCCAGAAGGAATGAACAGAACAGGAAATCATCAAGTGATCCATCCCCTGTCTGGCAAACAGAGGCTAGGGACACCATTCCTTCCCATCCTGGCTAATAGCCTCCATGAGCTTATCTAGTTCTTTTTTGAACCCTGTTATAGTCTTGGCCTTCACAACATCCTCTGGCAAGGAGTTCCACAGGTTGACTGTGCGTTGTGTGAAGAAATACTTCCTTTTGTTTTTTTTTTAAACCTGCTGCCTATTAATTTCATTTGGTGACCCCTAGTTTTTGTATTATGGGAAGGAGTAAATAACACTTCCTTATTTATTTTCTCCACACCAGTCATGATTTTATAGACCTCAATCATATGCCCCCTTAGTTGTCCCTTTTCCAAGTTGAAAAGTCCCAGTCTTCTTAACCTCTCCTCATATGGAAGCCGTTCCATACCCCAATCATATTTATTGCCCTTTTCGGAACCCTTTCCAAGTCCAATATATCTTTTTCGAGATGGGGTGACCACATCTGCATGCAGTATTCAAGATGTGGGTGTACCATGGATTTATATAGGGGCAATATGATATTTTCTGTCTTATTATCTATCCCTTTCTTAATGACAGGTTTCAGAGTAGCAGCCGTGTTAAGCCCTTTCTTAATGATTCCCAACATTCTGTTCTTTTTTTTTTGACTGCCGCTGCACATTGAGTGGATGTTTTCAGAGAACTATCCACGACTCCAAGATCTCTTTCTTGAGTGGTAACAGCTAATTTAGACCCCATCATTTTATATGTATAGTTGGGATTATGTTTCCCAATGTGCATTACTTTGCATAAGGGTTCCAATCCCTTTTTCCTTATCCATAGTTTCACACCCCACTAATTTAGGGGTGCCCCATTTTTCATGGGCTATCCCCTTAGTTCCACCTATTCTCATTAACATCTGTGTCAATGAGTTAGCATAGAAACTTGAGGTTATTATAGAATCCCCATAAAATGTTACTACTGGCATATAGTGGTATTAATTAGCACATTGCGGCATATTTTCCAGTCTATTGCTTCATAGTTTCCAGAACATCAGCACTTAACACATCTTTTACTGTAATCATACCAGGGCCAGCTCCAGGCACCAGCCGACCAAGCACGTGCTTGGGGCGGCACCTTAAAAGGGGCGGTCAATGTTGGGGTGGCAGGAGGCACTCACGGTGTTTTTGTTTGTTTTTTTTGTTCGGTGGGGCGGTGCTCAAGGGTATTTTTTTTTGTTTCGGCCGGGTAGCGCGGGGGGTGTTTTGGTGGCGGGGCGCTGGGGGCGGGGGCTTGGGTGGCCCAGCCCGGCCCGGCATTGGGGGGTTTGGGCGGCCCGATGTGGCGCTCGAGGGAGGTGGGGGTTTGGCTTCCCCGGCCTGACGTGGAGCTGCGGGGTGGGGAGGTCGACGGCGTGGCGCTTGGGGGGGGGTGTTACGGCGGGGTGGCACTCTTCTTCTTTTTTGCCTGGGGCGGCAAAAAAGTTAGAGCCGGCCCTGAATCTTACCCTACTGGTACAGGGCAACAGAGGGTCCTGTGGCACCTTTGAGACTAACAGAAGTATTGGGAGCATAAGCTTTCGTGGGTAAGAACCTCACTTCTTCAGATGCCCCTTTGAGACTAACAGAAGTATTGGGAGCATAAGCTTTCGTGGGTAAGAACCTCACTTCTTCAGATGCAAGTGCATTTGAAGAAGTGAGGTTCTTACCCACGAAAGCTTATGCTCCCAATACTTCTGTTAGTCTCAAAGGGGCATCTGAAGAAGTGAGGTTCTTACCCACGAAAGCTTATGCTCCCAATACTTCTGTTAGTCTCAAAGGTGCCACAGGACCCTCTGTTGCCCTGTACCAGTAGGGTAAGATTCAGGGCCGGCTCTAACTTTTTTGCCGCCCCAGGCAAAAAAGAAGAAGAGTGCC